>NC_056728.1:554540610-554570610 GCF_019279795.1 Protopterus annectens
CATGTTATACAAAATAATGGTAGGAGAAGACAAGTTACCTGTCTAGTCTGTCCATTTGAGTGGAACGACCTTCTGCTTCGCAGGGTTGCCCAGCCTCTTAAGTTGTCCATTTCCTTCCTGAAGGCACTTGTAGATTGATAATTACCATTCTCTCAAGTAAGAGTTTTTTCCCCAAGTTCTTTATGAAAAAATAATTCCTTACATCTGGGTTAAAACGATTATTCACCAATAGCACTGGATGTCCCCTCGTCCCTACTCCAAAACTGGAAAGAAAGTGTTCTGTTTGGGGCATCACCTCATGCAGTAGACCTGAGGGTGTAGCCTCTCTACTCCTCAAGTCCTTGCCATTCAGAATGGGAGTGACCGTGACTTGTTTGAGCATAGAACTCTATTTGCTCAATACTGAGATTTTCAAGCCATATTTACTTTTGTCATCCCATCACTGGTAGCTGTTTATTACTTCTTATTATAGTGATGCATACAACTGGAAGGCATAGAATTTAGTATTTTCTGAGGCTGATGGTTAGCTAAGAAAGGCTGAACATTGTTTGCAGGCTTTTAAAATATAATTTGTTCTTTGAACTTATGTGACCGCCGAGATAGAATTTATAAGTCCTGGGGGGTTGATGGTTGCAACTGCCACATAGCAAAGTTCATGGGTTTCTCAGAAAATATGATTATTGTCAGAACTGACTCATGCAATAATTACCTGCCTCTTTGAAAAAAATATGCTTAAAGCTTATATATTCCTTAGGAAATAGAATTAATTATATAATATATGAACTCTTCTCTTTAGAGCTTTAACATTTTAAGGTAACAAAGACAACCTCTAAAATACAACCCAGTACTTTGTTGTATGCTCATGCTGTCCTATATGTGTTTGTCAGGTGGATCAGTGCCAGTCTAATATTTACACTTAGTTCTTTTTCAGACACTTAAATGTGATCTTCAGGTCATTATGACTATAATGCAGAACTGTGCATTTAATTGGAATAAACCTCAGTTGCTACCTCTCTGGGTCCCATTTCCAGTTTTTTTTTCCATTAAGCACTGTGACCCACTTTTTTATAATCAGTATGTAAATTCAGTTCATTAGTACCTCCCTGTGGCTTGTCATGGATAAATAGGATGAACAGTGACTGACCCAGCAAGGACCTAAGAAACACATGACTGATCACTTCCCTCACCACACTAGTACCCTTAACAATCAGCTTGTGAGAACTTCTTCACAGCCATTCTACATGCACACATACGTACGCACGTGCACACACACACACACACACACACACACACACACACACACACACACACACACACACCTGTCAACATCTTAGAGCAAGAAGTCTGGACAAAGCCATAAATAGTGGGGGGAGGGGGGGGCAATGGCCCAAAAATTGGGACGATTTTTAAATATTGCTCTTAGAAACATAGAAAGTTGATAGAATAACAGGTTTTTCATTAGCATGCATTTTTCTGAGGGGAATGAAGTCTGAAACTCAAATGTCTCATTATTTTGTGACTTCAGTCTTTAATTATTCACTAATAAGTTGCCAGAAAACCACAATTTTATTAAAAATGTATTAAAAATATGAGGCAAAAATCTGAATATTCTGCGAAAATCTGTACAGTTGAGTAGTATGCATGCATCTGTTTTGTTAGATTCTGTATTACTTCAAGCTTCTGTTGGATTCCTTTCTATTCACAGTATATGACAGCAATTTAGGCAAAGACATTTGGATTACACCCTTTGTCGGTTGCTAAGTTCACGTGGTCTCCATTTTCTTTGTTTATGTCACCTTCATCACCCTGGAGTGCCACAGTGCCATCCAACAATGATAAATCCCAAAACTGGAATAGAGAATGAATGAACATTTGAATGTTAGCCTTTCTATTGTATATGCTCATGCTAGCTAGTTGATCTACAATTGCTTTTCTCCTTCATGTATTATTGATATGTTTTGCCTTCAGAAATATAACTATATTATAGGAGTTAATTTTATAGAAATGTTTGTTTTATAGCACATTGTCTGACTTTTATGTTCCATTGTATACCTTTTTAATTTTAGGGAAACTACACAATTTTATGCCTGTTTAGAATTATTACATTCAGCAAATCATATGTTATTGCTGTTCATTTAGACTTCCATTACAGCTGTTCGGATATCAGCCCACAGATGGTTACAATAGTACTTAAACTAAAGAGACTTCATTTGTTTTATATGTGGCATTTCTTTTGTGTAACATTTTACTACAATAATAATATACTGCCCATAAAAAAGCTCTGTCTTCTCATTTAGTAAATGGTACATGAGAGACCGCTCTACTCATTGGATACAGATATCCCAGTACATGATGACCGAGGGTGACTTTGTTCAAAGTTAGAGAGCTATAAGTAGAGACCCAATTATCTACTGACATATTCCATCACAAGAGAACAGCTACATTTTGGCAAGAGTTGAAGCATATCAAGACTGATTCTAAAGAGTGAAATACCTTCACCCATAAAGTATACAGACTAGTCAATTGTTCTCCTTTCCACCCCACCAAACCAAAAAATGAAAATAATGCTGTTTACAACTGAATACCACTCAAACAATAATGTCCTTTTCACCACCTTAGATGACAACATTCACCATCACATCAGGTGGCAAAACCCCAGCTGAATTTGTCCAACAGATTTAAAGTTATAGGTGTAAACATAGGTGGTAAACTGAAGGTTGATAACATATTCAGGCAGTCCTCAAAACAAAACAAACAAAAAAAAATCAAAAGCTCAGTTTTGGTGATGGTGTGGTTTCTCTCTACAGAACTATACCTTTCTTGACAGACATCTTTAGAAAGACACAAGTCTGTTCTTGTTAACTAAAAGCACAATTACATGCTTTTTCTGTTTTTTTCTGTTATGACCAAACTTCAAACTTCTTAACTCTGCAGTCCAAAAAATGCTATAGTAGAGTTGATACATTTGCTTTAAATCTACCATCCAGAACTAATGTACAACTCTAAAACTGTTAAATTAGAATGAATTATCAGATCACCTTTCATACATACATTTACAAAAGGCCTATACCATTATTTCCCATCCTGCTAAATACCTATCCTTGAAAACTCTGTTTCAAAAATATACACCAGATAAAGAACATGACTTCATTGCTAAACATTTACAATAATCTAAGTCTCATAACATAGTTAGTGAGTGTCTGTATTCTGCCGTGCCACTAATTTGTGGAATAAAATCTCTTTTAAATATTAAGATAAATTGAAAACACTCATCAATCCAAAAACCAAGTACATCTTCACCTAAAAACATAATGAATGGCTCTGTCACTGCTCTATGGCCCTTATATAGCTTGACAATGTTTTTTCTTTATTTTGCCATTCTCTCAGTTCATCTCACCTGACATAAAAACATTTCTCTTTTAACTTTGCCCCGTAAAAACATTCCTCTCTCTTTTCCCCCACTCCTTCTTAAACCCTTTGACTTATATTTTATCTCACAACATCTTAACTTCATACTGTTTTCCATTATTTATTCTTTTTTTTCAGATTTTATACTCATTCTGCTGTTACTCTTCATGTCCACTATCTTATCCTCTGTCTGCACATGTGCCCCTGGACTGACCTAGAACATATCAAAGTAAGCACAACTTACTATCTCACACGCATGCAATCCAAATTTTATAACTGCTCCACCACATTCCTTTCACTACATGTTATATTTGTGTTACTTTCTGTTGCCTTAGTCTAAAACATAATTCACATGTGCATATAGACACAGATTTTATCTGAACTGCAGTTTATGCCTTTGCTACCTGTATTGTATAAACACAGCAAATTATTGCCTTATTACTTCACATGAGCTTTACATTTGAGCAAGACAGAGAATTTACAATCTTGTGTGTAATCAAACCTGTATTAGACATTTACTAGGTCTGTGTATCTATATATCTATATAAACATGTGCGTAATCAAATCTCTTCTAACTACAATGGCTTTCTATTTATATATTGATATGTGCACTGTATTAACAGCATTTTATTCTAGAGCTTTTCCCCAGAGTCTGCACAGAAAATAGGCTGCTATTCCAGTTGAAATAACAAATAATAAATAAAGTGCATGCAGTAGTTCACTAAAATCTTATGCAAATAGCATAATCCAAGTGATTTACACAGTAGGCATATTAAACATTGCATTTTAAGTCAAGTCATGCTTTCAAGACATGATGGACTTCCTCCAATCAAAAAAAAAAGTTATTGTCATGCTGGAATTTGTCACATTTTATTTAAAGTTAAAACCGTAATTTGGGATCACCAAACTATGGCAGACATTTTATACCTGAATTTGTAGAATAACAAACTGACTGAAAGGAAAAGTATACCAAGAGGTAGCCCTGGAAAATAAACATTTTATGGAACTAGACAATAGATGAACTGGAAGTAAAGCTCAAATAACACTTGACTATAAAAGTGTAATAGTAACACAGACAAATATTCATAAATCTGAAATTATAGAGCCCATGCTAGGAAACAATTGCAATGGTTATTACATAAACAGAAAAAAAGGGTTAGAACAAACAAACAAAGACAACAATGCATATATCGCTGAGTGTTATATACTATAAGAAAGTTTCAGTGAACACCTTTTGGAGAGTGAATGCTTATAAATCAGGCATTCCCCTTTCCTAGAATTTCTTGAATTTGAAGTTGGCATTTTAGGAGGTTGTGTTTTGGGCTATCAGCTGTCTCACATGGGTAGTACAGGATGGAGGGATTTGTCTGCAAATAATTTTTACTTATTTTGGGAACACTGACTAACTCATTTTTAACTCTTTTATAACCACAGCTGTAGAATTTTCTCAGAGGCCCAAAAAACAAGGAGGAACAAACAATTATTGAATCCTGGCTGACACATTTTAGGCAAACTGCATCTAAACAAAAAACTATTCTCAAATGCTTTGCATTGTAGGAAGTTGGAGACCAGATTCCAAAACAATTTATCCTTGTATACTTCAGACAAATAAAACAAAAATGTATAAATAAAGAATGATCTTGAACCATAGAAAACAATGCAATGACACTTTATTAAGGTAAAATTTAAGCAGTTCCATCCAAATACTAACAAGGACTTCATTAGAAAATAAAAGAATCAATGCCATCCATTCAGTTTATGTCTCATGATGTTGGGAGTCATGTGATAAAACCACAGCATAAAATTAACTGACTTTGTGCACCACAAATAATAGCATTTATAATATATTCTGTATATTCAAACCTATTTAAATCATCTAAAACCTCAATGGATTTTATATTTTCTTATCCAATTATATTGAAATAAATAGTAAACACAATCCCTAGGATTCAATAATGCCTATGCTAAGTGTACACTAAAGTATACGCTGTTCTGAGTGAGCAGACAACACAGATATAACTCATACCTTCTTCATCCTAATTTTTAGTTTTCCTAATGATATTTTTTGCAGCTTTAAATATATATGTAAGTATTATGCATCTGTAAGTATTAGGTATTAAATAGTAATGTTGGTCATGAATAGCTTGGATGTGTTTTGAATAATACCAAATTTTCAGATACTGAAATAAGGCTACTTAACAGATTTCATGTGTATAGTCATAGTCATGTGACAGCAATTATAAAAGATGGCTTCTGTATAAGTTTTTCATATGAGGAAGGGTACAAGCTATCACTTCTTCTGGCAAACTAAACACATGATTCCATAAGAAGTCTCAGAATAGCTGGTGCCAATATCTACTGCAATAAATACTGACAGAGTATGCCAATAACACAACAGAACCATATATAACACCTAAAATGTTTATGTTCATTTGGGAATATAGCTTTCTTAACTGCATGGATAAATAAAAGGTCAACAAGGCAGAACACAAAAACATTTGACAAATGCCAAAAATGTATATAACCAAAAAATGTATGCTAGTACTTAAATTTAGTTCAAATGTTGCCTGCCTGTATTCTCGAAAGTGATTTAATCTAGTTCTAGTAGACCATTGCCAGAATTTAAGCAAGATACACCACCACACATATCTCACTAGTCATCCCTTTTACAAGGTACTTCTGCATATTGCTGCTATCCAGTTAGTACAATTAAAATATATGCATGAGTGTGTTTCACAAACTGACATTTGTTCTGTCTTCGACAAGGTATTTCCTGGCTCTCTTAGATTTCCAGCAGCTGACCATGTTATGACTCTGTTACACCTGTCATAATGTAAAGTACCATTTTAGTAAAGCCATGCCTTTATCCCATTATAATTATTATGTCTATAATACTACCAAAGTACAGTAATAGGTTTAGATCCATAACACGTGGTATGGTGGCACACCTGTCTACATTTGGGTTCATGCCATTATACAAATGCATTTTCCTAATGTGAATTCTGATTTATTGCAGTGTTTCCATAATCTCATACTGTCTATGAATATTGATGACCCTATTACAGAGCTCTGTGTGATAGGCTGCAGCATGCTGATCATCTTTTCAAAGTGATTAAAAGAAACTTATGAGAAATACTAGCTGCACAATATGAATAGATCACTGAAATTATATGAGGAAGAATGTCACCTCAAAGATTAAAGAAGTTTGGTAACAAAATGGTTTTAAATAAGTAATGATCCTGTGGGCATTATTTTGACAAGTGACAAAAAGGAAGACTGAACATTCTAAATGCACTTTTTTAAAACTAGGAGAAAAATGTGCATAAGACAAGTCATAATTTAATTCTCAGTGGTAAGAAAACAGCATCATTTGAAAAACTCCTGCCTGGGAATATATAAATATACTAAGCTTGTAATCAAATCAGGAAAGCTGGATTATTTTTTCTTGAGTTCCTAAATTATGTACTAAACATTTTAAAAGATGTACTGTTAATTAACTGTCAGTTCTTTGGAATTTCAAAGGTTGCCAAGTTGTTATTTTATTTTAATTTTTTGAGACCAGGGAAATGAGGTTGTATGCAAATTAAAATGTAATGTGAATGCAAAATAGTTGCTGCTTGCATTAAGTGCATTTTATTCACAGTGATTATAGAGAAATAATTATGAAGAAAATAACTTGCTTTGTTTTTATAAACAGCTCTTTACAAAAGGAAAATAAAATATCTTTAAAATCCCTTTAAAATGTTTCTCCCACCAATAAGTGATCTGTTTAAAATTCCCAGTGTTACATTCCAGAACATAAAACAAATTAATGGAAAAAGTAATAATATAGCTTGGCAAGAGTTGATTTCTAGTATGTACATTAATGCCATGGCAGCTTGATGTGTGATGTCAGATCCATTTGATCCAGTCCTCAGAACATGAGAGTTTCTAGATTGTTTCTTTGACAAGGTATGGGGAATGGGAGCAAAGGGTGGCAGGTGAGATTTAGGTACTGGGTAAGACATTGACCAAGTCAACTACTATCATAAGTTATCCAGGAAATCCAGCAGTAGTGGTGCTTCATTAGGGAAGGTCAGTACAGTTTTTGTTTAATTGTGAGGAATGAGAGAGCAGTTGTGGTAGGCAAATCTTTCTTTGAAGGAGTAGAAGAGATGGTTGGTTCATAGTGAGGTATGCAGGTATGCCAGCTTTACCATTTGCTGCTGGTTTTGACATGCAATGAGTAGTGTTGCTGGGTGTGACAGTAACCATATGATACCATATAAGCACCCAGGGAGATGGATGGAGAAAGCAGAACTAGATGGATTTACCTCAACAGAGCCCATTGGGTCACTAGGCATCCTCAATTCTCTCTTGATGACTGCAGCAAAGCTCCATTGGTGATCCTGCCATTAGAGCTTCTGCCCTGTTTTTTAGGGTTGCAGTTGCTGGAGGGTAGAGTTACAGGTCAATTAAATTTTACAAATAAACAAATAACTAAATGAGGAAATGTGAAAGCACCATTGGTGATCTTGATTTTAGAAAAATGGATTTCTCTAATTTAGGTACTTGTGCCGTTTAGGTGTATTTAGATACTATTCACAAAAATAAATAAATAAACAAACAAATACAGTAGCCCATCACTCTTTTGTCAGTTAGCCCTTTGTTAAAAGTGTTAAGCTTATGGTTGGCAGAACAGTTGTCACTCCAGTAAAGCCTACCCATGCATCCCAAATCTCTAACACGTTCTCGTACTCTTGATAAGTGTAAGCAGGGGCTTCATAGAGGATCCATTTATGGACTGCCTGCATCCTTTAAAGACATAGGTATCAAACCAAGGATGAATTTCTTGTTCCTCATCCAAATGTCCAAGTTACGGTGAGTAAGGACTCTGCTTCTCATGAATGGAGAGCCTGCTCCAGACAAAACAGGTGGTCTCTGGGATACATACTTGTTTCTCTAGCAGGTCCCATTTATATCATAGGCAAGGATTATGTCTTTAGAACCAGTAATTCTGGTGATATTTGCTTTGTGGATAAGCAGATGGTCTATCATTGTTGGGTCTGGCAATGCCTTGTATGCCAGGCATAGCTCTCCTCTCAACAGCTTGTATGAGACAGAATACAGGGATAGGGCCTTGAGGTGGTCTGCACAGGTATGTTAGTTATGGCCTGTATTCTTTTAGTGAAGACCCTCTGTGGATGTTCCAGTTGTTGGATATGTCTGGTTGGGAGATACCAAAGGGAGCATTGTACTCAATGATAGGTCTAATGAATGCCAAATACAGGGAAACAATGACTTCTTTGGACCTAGATGCCATACCTTTGTTTATAAGTTGTACAACATAAAATTACTTTCTCACTACTGTAGACATTTGAAGGTCAAAGGCTATATAGATTGCTGTCTATGTGTGCCCTCAAGTCCCTGACAACTAAGTCATCTAGAGGTGAATAACTTCCAAAGGATACTATTATGTATTTCTTGACATTTAGTTTTAGTCCATGGCTCTGACACCAGTTATTTTTTTGTATCAGCCCTTCCTGGAGACCATTTGTGTTGGTGGGGGATTCTATGACTGGTCCTAATTTGCAATCATCTGCAAATGTAGTCAGACAGAAGCCACTGACATTGGCCTTGATTTCATTGAAGTAAATGCCAAAAAGGAGCAGTCTTGGGATTGATCCTTAAGGGACTATGCTTGTGAATGACCTCTTTGTAGAGGTGGATTCCCCATTTCTAACTTTCTGGGTCCTGTCTGTGAGCCACCTGGTTATCTACCATGTGATGTAAGGGTTTACACCTAACCTTTTGAATTTGTCAACAATGCCTGATTGTTCTATTGTGTCAAATGCCTTGGCCAGGTCAAGGTAGGCAGTGTAATCCATTTTGCCCTCATCCATTGCTTTGGTGCCTTCTGAAAGAACTCCACCAGGCTGAGTAGTCAGGACCTACCCTTGACAAAAACAAATTGGGTTGGTTCTAGTGTCTAGAGGTTTCCTATGTCACTATTGGTCATTTCCATGATGATTCTTTCTATGGATGTACATATGAAACTAGTAAGACTTATGGGTCTTTAGATTCCAGGGTCTGTATATGGCTCACCTTTGTGCAAAGATATTACTGTTGCTGTTTCCCATTCATGAGGTAGAGAGCTAAAGAATGCATTATGGTTATCCTTGGCTTAGGAGGCCAAAGTTAGCTCTGATTTGGCTTTAGTAGACTTTGCTCGTCCTCTGAGTTTTTGGTTTAATTTGATGAGAATGCTTTCATTCTACTGAGTGTTACACACCCTAATTTTTGCCATGATTTTCTTCCTTCTGTTATACAGACTATTGATGTGATTCCACCAAGGTGGCTTGTTTTTTAAGTTAGTTCTGTACTTCTTTCCGGTGGGTACTGCTGCCTCTGTGGAGCTATTAACATGCTCATATAGAGTTTCTGTGAACAGTTCTGGGTAGGCAGCAGTGTTCTCATGCCTTAGAGTAGTTTCTGAATATTCCAAGGTTAGCTAGGGTTCCAGGGTTTATTTTCACTTCAAAGGGGACCACTTTGGGGTCTCACCTTACCAAAGAAGACATTACACTAGGGGGTGTGCAGCACTCTCCCATATTAGTGAGGACCAGATCCAGTATGTTTGCACCCCTGGTTAGTGTATTGACAATCTGATCCAGGGAGTTTGTGTTTACAAAATCCAGGAATCTCTGTGCCTATATGTTTGTTGTCATATAGAATTCCCAGTTAATAATGGTGTAATTAAAGTCACCCATGAATATGGTGTTGGGTTGGATGATGAATATTTCTAATAAGTTTAAATACGTGGTACAGGTGTGCTGGGTCATAGAGGGGACCTATATCTAGCAAGGGAGAGGTATGGGATTTTGCCTATGGTGATTTGAACTTGGAGAAGCCCAAGTACATTGCCATGTTTGACCAACACTGGGGTATATTTATTTTTGATGTACTTCCAAGTATAATAATAATATGTCTAAAAATGAAAAGCATTTATTGCATGAGTTGATTTTTGACAAATCTGTTTAGGTGATGAAGCTGGATAAAAAGGGTGGGCTCATAATTGTGGGTAGCATAGATTTTAGTGATAAAATAAATGGTGTACTGATAGATGAAGCGTACATGAAAGTATCTAAAAATGAAGTTAATATTGGCTTCAGTAATGTGGATTGTTTTTTAAGTATTTGTTAATGGAAAGTCAAATTAATGTTGATGACTATAATTGCATGTTTAATGATTAACCGGAAGTGGCAAATATTTTTGGTATCCTAAGTCTTTGAATAATCCACCTTTAAGACCTATAGTTGATGCCACGAGATCAAAGACATATTTTATTTCCAAGTTTTTGGATTATTTAATAAATACTAGTTTGGGTAAACTTACCCATGTGTGTATAGGATTCGTGGCAATTTTTAAGAAATATTAGTCAGGTACCTTTTTGTAACAAGTATATTTTCATTGCAATCAATGCTCAAAATTTGTTTTCAGTTATCCTACAAGATATCGCCTTTTGTGTTTTGAGGAACAACTAGTGGCATTAGGTGAATTACAACTGGATAAGGTATATGTGGCCACAGGTTCAATGGAGGTAGTTTTGAAAAACAATTTTATGTATTTTGAGGATCAGTTTTTCAAAAAAATCATAGGAGTGGCCATGTGGGCTGTTTGTGCTCTGGCTTTTGTTAATCTAGTATTAGCCTGTTGGGAGAACAATTATGTATTTTCCAGTAAATCTAAGAAATCCTATGTGTTTTATACTCATTTTTAGATGATATATTTATTGCATGGAACAATACAACAGACAAGTCGAATAAGTTTATAGAATAAATAAATCACACAGTGTTTTTTTTTTTAATTCACCTATACAGCAAGTTCTGGAAGTATAGTCTATTTGGATGTTGAGTTATCTAAGGATAGTGAGAACTGCAAGTAAGTTTCAAATATCCATAGAAAGCCTACTTTCTCAAATTCTTATTTACATTTTTCTATCTGGCACCTGTTAAAGCAGAAGAAAGCCATAGTAAAAGGTCAGCTTGTATGGTTTTCTAGAATAGTCTCCCATATGGATACATTTACTAAAAAATGTGACCATCTAGCTGAGATGTTTTGGCAAAGGGGTTACCCCAAAGAGTCTGTCTCTAAAATTAGGGATGAAGTGTGGGATAAGAGAAATAATGGTAAATTTGTTCACTTTTAACACTAGGAATGCTGCATCGTTCAACATCTGTAAAAACAGTTCTAATAATAATAAATTATTTATAACCACCTATAATTTGGATAGTGAAGCTTTGGCAATTAGTGTGTGCACAAATTGGAATTTTTTTAGCCTTGACAGTGGGGTTTTAGACAAAGTGGGTGAACAACCCCACTGTATAAGAAGGACAGATTTTTTTAAAAGTTCCTCGAATCTAATAACAGTAGTGGAAAAACTTGGTTATTAACAAATAGAGTATTGAATTTTAACAAACCAGGTATGTTTAAGTGTGGCAACTATTCACAATGTCTTTATATTAATAGGACTGATAATTTTGTTATTAATGAGATTAGTTACTCTATAAAAGGACATTTTACATGTGAATTAAAGCAAGTGGTTTATGTTGCAATTTATAACTCATGTGAAGGGTTTTATGTAGGAAAGTCACTAATGAGGTTAAAAGAAAGAGTGTACGAGCACTTGCTGGACATCAAGAAGAAGAAATTAACTAATGCCCTAAGTAAACATGTATAAGGTAATAGTGGGCAAAAGTATGGGTTTGTTGTTATAGAGCAGGTGGTACAAGACCCTAGGGCAGTGTTTATAAAGGAACATTTGGATAAAAAAGAGTTGATATGGCAATTAAAATTAAGTGCCTTGAGCTCCCCAGGCCTTAATGATGCCTGCTCTATTAATTCTATATAGAAACACAAGCAATATTATGTTTGAATTTAGTGGTGTTATTTTAATGGCATTTTGAAAAGTGTTTATTGAATTGTTTAGGGATACCATTTGTTTTCACAGTGTTTATATTTTATTTCATGGTTAATTGGAATATTGAGTATTACATTATCATGTCTATTAAATCACATAGTTAAATTTTGTATAAAGTGATGATTGAATGTTAATGGATTTTAGTTCTGATGAAGTTCCTTTCAATTGTAAAGTACAAAAGTACTTAACCAATGCTTTCTAAGTGATTTTATTTTTATTAAAGTGCAGTGTTTTACTGGAGTTGGTGTTGGTCATTAGTTGAGCATTACAGGATTATTTGGTTATTTAGTTTGTGCTTTATTCCTGGTTGGAGATCTGTTAGTTGTTCATACTCCAGTAAAGCTGCCTGCTTTGATGCTTCACAGGGGTCATCTTTCCCTACCAGTCAACCATGATGCCCTCTGCTAGTGCACTGCTTGGATGGGGGCCCTACAATAATTTAAAATAAAGCCAGAAAAATGAAATAATAATGAATGGGGAGGCACAATTAAGGACGATAGTTCAAAGGAGTAAAATGCATGTTACTCATATAGTACAGTTTATTCAACACAGACATGAGCTTCTTCATTACTTGTGTCTGAGTGGATGGCATTAAGTTTCAATCCTGACTGTAAGTTAATTCTCAGGGACAGAGTAAACAGTTGTTCTCATTCGCATGCTAGGTTTTACTTTACTGTTGTAAAGGGCAGATACCTTGCAGATGTTCCGGATTCTGCTTAAAGACCTTGAGTCCAGTTAAGGTTTTACTCTGGCTAACATAATATTTGATGATAGCAAATGACTGAGTGGAGTCAGTCATGAACTGATGGTATCCCTAAACAATTCAATAAACATTTTTCAAAATGCCAGTCATGAACTTCTACTAAAACCAGGCAAAACTACCACTCCTACTCCCAACTAATGGCATGGACATAGCCTCTCAATTTAACCACCATTTCACAGACTCCATTCTAGCCTTATCCAATCAATTATCCAAAAATAACCCTTCATATTCACCAACCAAATTTCCAAACAACATTCCCCCCTAACTCCCTCACCTGTCCCTACCTCAACAATTAAGGAACTCCTTCTGAAACTTAAACCTAGCACCCTTGCAGCTGATAATCCACTTAACTTCCTAAAAATGTACACTGAATCCATATCTTACCCTGTTCCATCCTCATTAACCACTCCATACAAGAATCCTATATCCCTCAGCTGTGGAAAGTATCATACATCACCTCTCTTCATAAAGGCAGAAATTCTTACGACTTCTCAAATTACCATCCAATTGCCATTCTATCTCCCCTTTCTAAACTTCTAGAGAAATGCATTCACTTTCAAGTCATGAAATTCCTAGACACACAAACTCCTGTCCACCACACAACATGGCTTCTGACCACATCACAGCACAACTACTGCTCTCCTTTCCTTTACTAACATAGTTAACCAAAACAGGAATAATAATAACTTCACATCTGCCATATTTCTGTATCTCTCCAAAGCATTTGACATGGTCTCACACACCATACTACTAGATACTCTAGCCTCCCTATCCTTTGCCCCATCTATTATCGCCTGGTTCAACAATTTTGTATCTGACAGGCAGCAGTCTATACAATGGCAAGGTATATTTTCCCCTCAACTTCCAAACTCCATAGATGTACCACAAGGCATGATACTAGGCCCTCTTCTCTTTTCTATTTTCATGAACAATTTACATACCACAACCAAGCAGGCCTCACTTATAGAGTATGCAGATGATTCCACTCTAATCTGCTCAGCCCCTTCCCTCTCCTCCCTTCAACAACTTACCCCAGGAAACCTTTAGCTCTGTGGAAAAGTGGATCACTGACATCCAACTTATCCTGGACCTCAACAAGACTAAATTGTTGTTATTTACCCTCAACAAATCAAAAACTACTCCTCTTTCCTTTACCATCACTTCCAGAAATGGTACAACCATTTCTCCTTCAACCCACACCAAACTCCTTGGCATCAAAATTGACAAAAACCTTCACTTTGATGTCCATATATCCCAAACTATCAAAAAGGTTCACAAAAAATGGGTATGCTTTATAGGCACAAAAACTTCCTCTCAAATCAAGCTAGAATCACCCTAGCACAAGCTCACCTATTGTCCACATTAATGTATGCAGCACCTATTCTTACCCATATCAGAAAAACAGACCTGGATAAACTTGACTCATGCTATAATAAGATTGCCAAGTTTGCTAACAACTGCTCCTTCAGAATACACTGCTGTATAGCTCTTGTGCACCTACAATGGTTAGAATTTCCACAACTTCTCAATTACCACCAGCTAGTCATTACTTACAACATACTAAAATATCCTGATAAAACCCCATCACTAGGGCAACTACTAACTCAATAAACAGCAAATCGTCCCCTCTGCTCTAATGACAAATCACTCCTCTGTATCACTAGAGCTAACAATACTGTAGGAAAAGCACTATTCTCCCACATCATCACTAAAAACTAGAATACCCTCCCCCCTTCATTAACAGCTAGCTAATCTACCTCACACTTCAAAAACGCCCTAAAAGCACACTTACTGAATACCTGGTTATGTCCATGTATTACATACCTCTCACCCTCCACTGTCAATGATAGATTTTAATTACTTCACTGTAATACTCAACAGTACTAACAGTTAATCTAACAAACCAACAGCTAGTCAGTAGCCCATCAACCATGATCGCTGCTGAGATATATTCTGCTTGTATTTATATTTCCAGCTTGAAAATGTGAATAATGGTGTTTAAATGTGTCTTGTCTGTCTAAAAATTCCTACATGTAAATATCTATTTGTGTTCATCACTACTAGTTTGTTCTTATAATTCTGTATAAAACATTTATTATTATTGTTATAATTGTGGAGCTTTTCTCCCCGGGCTGCCACTGTAAATGGACCTAGTCCAGTCGGATTTTCCTGGTAAATAAATGTAAAATAAAATAAAAAAATGAAAACCAGAGTGTTAGTTGATTTAGTGAATCACTGAGGACAGAATGTAAACATTAAGGACAGACATTAGGGATCCATACTTCTGGGCTGTGCAGTGAAGCTTTTGCCCTTTACATAAATATATATATATATATATATATACACACACACACACACATATATATGTGTATATATATATATATATATATATATATATATATATATATATATATATTTATGAGTCTACGTTGTTTAATTGAAAGCTCATTTCACTGAATTTGAATTCACCCTGACCAAATCGTTAAACGCTGAAATTACTGAAAACTCATTTCACCAAATCTCATTTCACTGAAGTGAAGTACTGGCACTGTGTGGAGTACAGTAAGGCAAGTAAAAGGTATATGCTCTTTTCCCCAATGTAGTGTGATCCTGGAGTTAGTATATATAGTTTGGGGGTGTGGCGGGTATGTTTGGGTATACACTGTCTTCTGGAAAGAGTTAATCATTGGTGTTGTAAGTATGCATGTCTATGGATTAAAATGTATTATTTTGAAGCTTTTGGTGAAATTTAATATAAAATTAAACTAGGTTTTATACCTGATTGAATGGAAATAATGCCAATGCCTGTTTGGTTGACACAGACAGATGGCTGACAAGTGTGTGAGACTGGTAATCCCTGGGTAGAGGAATATTCCCTTCCCCCAAGGATTGTTCAATCTCAGAGTTAGCATATATAATTAGCTGGGACATTGGGGGGGGGGTACAAGAGGGTTGCCCCTCTGTAAGCCCCCCCTGCAAAAACTTGCAGTTGATTTAGTCCACTCCAGAGTAATTCCTTGATCATGTATCAAATATGTCAATATTTGTCAATTCGACATTTTCTCATGGATCTCATAAATATATATTATCAGCTGTTTAATATACGATTATATATATATATATATATATATATATATATATATGTGTAAAATATTATATTAAACAGCTGATAATTGCAGTTAGCCATTAAACCAGGCTAGCATATACAATGGATTTGTCTATTAAGTTGCTGAGGACTGCAGTTAGTCATTAAGGCCAGGCAACGCTTTAATACATTTTCCTATTTCTATGAGGGCAGAGATGCAAGTTGATATGAAAGCTGTGGTGCTATTATTTACATGGGAGTTAGCATATTGTTTAACATGGCAAACACTTTTTAGTATTTTGGATTAATGGTTCCTGTTTTGCTGTTTGCCTTGCCTGCTGCTAGTAAGATGATGCAAATTACATGTAGCCTCTAAAGTCAGACATTAGAATGGCAAACTTAAAACTCTCAGTAAATGTAAATGTGATGCTGATCATTTCAAGATAATAAGAATGATAGTAAAGTATTGCCTCTGTCTTTGGCACTCCATGTCCATATCCCCTTTCTCTTTTATTCCTCTCTTAATTGTACAGAATACTTAAGCTATGATATTTAGAGACAGTTTTAATGTGATGTTGTTAATGTGACTATAGGAGCATACATCAATATTTTCTTATTAGATGTGAGAATATGTGGGGATACTCACAGGATGAAGGAGACCAGCTACAATACAATTAAATTTGGGTAGTCATTTTGGAACCTTATCAGTTGATTGAGTTTTCAGAAACTCAAAATTCATATCAGCGAGAGGATATGAACGAATTTCCGAACACTCAAAGCTTTTGAATGGGGATTGCAGTACAGTGAGGATTGGGAAATTTACCATTTTCCTCAATGTAGCGCAATGTCTGAGTTGGTATATATATATATTTATCATTTGCAGGGAGTGTGGGGTGCAGGTGGACTAGCCCCCTCTGCAAAAACATAAAAAAGGTAGATTTTTGTTGGTTTTTAAAATTTTTTTAATGTTTGACTTTTCAGAAATTCAGTCATATTGCCTCACCTATATGAATTTCGAGTTTCTGAAAACTTGATCGACTGACATAGATCTGTCTTTTTATATATACCTGATTTGTGTAGAGGGGCATTGCCTACTTTTATGGCAGAAAGCAGTCAGTGGGATGTGGCATGGGAATGAGTTGTCTTCTGGTGAAGTAAGCTTTGGGACAAGGTTATAGTGTGATTAGTAAGGCACATTTTGGGTTTCAGGGGTAGAAGTATTTCCGTTGTTGATTCTCTGTGTTAATGTCGTATTTTCTGTTCTGCAGTGTGGCTAATACAGAGTAGCTGAAGTATCATTGGAAGGATATTGAGTCTGAAGCCATACTGTTTTTTGCAGAAGCTGAGAGGAACTGCAAGCACTTTCATATGGAAATTAGGGCATTGCCCTGAGAGGAAAGAGAGAACATAACACTCCAGGGAAGTGGACATCTGATGACTCTACTTTGAAGATGTGAAGGAAAACGTGATGTAAATAGAGCATCACTGATCATGATGTAGATATTCTAGTTCTGCTTCTCTTAGATTACCTATAATGACTTTAATTCTATCATTGAACCCAGGAAGGAGGTGCAGAGCCAGACCTTGATGACTACCAAACAGGTTTTCTTCAGGCGTTGAATACAGATGGTAGAGAAAGGATTTAGGATTTCTTGGTTACAGTGTATAATTAACAAGGGACATGGGGTCACTTTCTGTAGGTCAGCATGGGTCACAGTGAGGAGCTGCTGAAGTAGGTAGGTGAATGAATGTCATCCTTATTTTCACAACTCCATTTTGGCACTGGCAGCCACGTCCAAGGCTTGGGGACTCCAAGTCCATGTGGAATTGTCAGATAGGTTGTTTGCAGGAGTGTCAGCTGTCAGGGGTAAAATGTTTGCTGTCCTTCCAGTATGGAAAGGGGGAGGGGTTTCTGGTGTTTTTTACATATATACATATTCCAAATGCAGTGAAAGAAAAACATTTGGAAATGAGATTTTATGGATGTTTTTAGTGTATTAATGTTTTTAATGTATTAGATGCAGATGAGGCACAAAAAATTCTAGAAGTAGAGACCACTGGTTCTCAGAATTTAACAGTGCCATTTCATGGCTTTAAGGGAGAGGAAGAAACTGGTTATGGTCAAGGCTAGGACAAGAGACAATTTGGTGTTGGGTATTGTTCTTCTGAGGGCAGTCACCCAGCTGAAGGAGCCTAAGCAGTTCTTCCCACTTAACTTATTTTTTGATAATAAGGGAAGTACTGAAGTTAAAAGTAAATACCGCTTTGTTGTAGTATGTCCACAGGTTTAGAAAGCTGAAAGCAGTTGTCATGTTCCTAGGACAAGAGAGCCAACATGCTGATGCATGGTCGAACACCATGATCATTAAGGTGGTAAGACAGGTCAGGTCTGGTCCCAAGGCTGATTCTTCCAGAGTAAAAGCTTGTTGGGCCTTTAATATTTGCAGGCGTTTATCACCTCCATGCAGTTTCATATACATTTGCTTGTACTTCGAGGGGCAGGTGCATGGAATGGTAAAATACTGGCATTAGGAAAGTTGGTCATTGGTGAGATCACCTCCTAAATGTTAAGAGTTAAGAAAGGTGGGGGTGCCTGCTGACTATTTGGATAGGAGGGTAGAGGTGGTTTGTGAGGTGACAGATGGCCACCTCGATTTCAGGGTTCAGCAGGTCAGCAGGTCAACTTATTCTCCAGGTACGGAAGGGGGTAATTTGGTATTTGCTGACAGTTTACTTGGACAAGGAAGTAGTGCAAGACTTGGTACATGAATTTTCTACAGGGTTTTCAATTAAAATGTCTAATTTTGGTGTAAGAACATGTGAGAAACTGAATTTTGCTAAGGGAAGAGATGACATAGCTCAGGCCTTGATAGACAAGGTGGTCCATGCAGGCTGGGTGGCAGGTCCATTTGATAGCCCTCCTATTCTTGACTTCACAATCTGAATGTTATTTTTAGTGCTGAAGAAGATGCCTGGTGAGTTTTATTTAATTTGACATTTGTCCTATTCTGAAAGCTTGTAAATAAATCACCATATTGATGGGGTGGATTCTAAAGTCTATTAGGTATTGTTAAGTGATGCAGTTGGTATTAGTTGCTAATTCAAGAATCACTGTTTGACAAAGCTTGGTGCTTTGTCAGCTTTTCAGTTCCTTCCAGTGCAGGAGCAGGATTGGCCTCTGTTGGCTATGGTCCTCAGCAGGTAGTTTTATTCTGATAAAGCTATTTCTATGCCCATGGGTTTTATGGTTGCCTGTGCTACCTTTGAGAGGTTTAATGTGTCTCTGCATTGGTTATGGCAGAGAAAATAAATGGATCAGAAGGCAGTGCACTACCTGAATGAGTTCTTGACAGTAGGTGAAGCCTGAAAAGAGGCAGAAAAGATATCACTTGGTTATAGCAGCCATGGTGAGAGCCGTGGTTGCCTTTAGCCTTAGTGAAGCAGAAGGGAACCAGCTAAAGTTTAAACATTTTTAGGTTTGGTGATGAACATATGCATTGAGGGCTTCTTTTACACTCCCAGAGGATAAGTTAGACAAGCTATAAAGTAAGATTCCAGTTTTCCTTGAAACTTCCCCAGTCTGTGTGGTTGAAATCATAGAGTTGTTACAATTGTTTAACTTTGCTTGCAGAGCAGTAAGGTTGGGCAGAACATTTACTAGGCCTTTGGCCAATTTACTTTAAGAAGCCCATTGTTAGCATAACAAGGTAAGGGTGGTTACATTGCTCAAAAAGGATCTCATGACTGTAGGTCTTTTTGGACTTGTTTTAATAGCATCTCCTTATGGCAGACAAATTTAATCTCTTCTTCTGATTTGGAAATACACACACATGCTACAGGGGAGTTATGTATGTGAACCTATTTCAAAGACAAAACATTTGCTACAGCCTAAAATCAAACCTTGACAGCAGAAATGAGGGGAACAATGTGTTTTTAGAGTTGATTCTGATTTGGGTAGCCACTGTAATGTGCTGTGGTAAGGGGACTTAAGCAACAAGAAGCTGATTGTTCATTCAGATAATGAGGAGGTACTTTGGGTCTTAATGAAAAAATCTGCCAGTTGCCCTTGGTGCAGGCTCTGTTAAGGACTAAATAAACTTATAATTATCAGATAAGTATATACCTGTACAGTTGAATGCATTAGCTGATAGTCTTTACCACTTGTTATTTCTGCACTTTTTGAGGACATTGGCCCTAGAAGCACATGGGCAATGTTGATGATACCAGGCAAGGCCTGCAGAGCAGTCAATTAGTAGCAGGTTGGTTGTTCCAGCACCACTGGGTGTTGAACACTAGAGGTCGGCGTTAACCTTTTTCTTTTCCTTCTGGGATAGTCAGCCATTTCAAGACAGAAGATGGTCATTTCAGGATGTGGCTAGGTTTATTGTCCATAGTTGGGATTTAGGTAAGCTGTATAGATGTCTGAGCTGAATATCATGACTAGGATGCTTGGCATTCCAGATGTCACCAAACATCGGGAAATTTCAAAGATGTTGAAGTGTTGGGAGATGACTTAAGGTTTAGCTCCCCATTAGCAAGTATGTGCTGTGGTTATCTTTGAAAGGAGTGCATTTGCTGCCCAATCCTGGGACATTATGAAATTATGAAATGTAGCTGTTGTGAACCATATTGTCTTCGTTTTTGTTTGAGGCCGCGTTTGGATTTCGTGAACTGCTGGAGATGTAAGCATGGGAAAAATCTACAAATGAATGAGGCAGCAGTTTTACTTTATGTAGGTAGATCAAAGTTTGACAAAGCAGGTAAGAGCCAAGAGGACATGCTGGAGAGGTACTCCAATTGCATTTTGTGCCTAGTAAGATGGCTTGGACTTGGTGAGAGCTACCATTAGGCAATCTGAATGATTTAGTCTTTCCATTCTGTATTGGTGACTGGTGAGTCCCAAGATGTTTGATTTCATACTTAGTCAGACATTGGGTAGTCAGCGTGCTCAGAGAAATCGACACTCATCTCATTCCTTTCAGATGGTCAGGCTTTGGATTTAGTTAAGAACGGTAAATCAAAAGAAGTGATTAAATGGGCAGGTAGACAGTCACTGAATGCCTTCTTGTCAAACATTAGGTATTTGGAGTAATAGTGCAGGAAATGGTATAATGAAAGATTTAACATTCATTTTTGTCTTATTTGCTTGTGCTCCAGAGTGCAAATGTATTTTGATAGTGGGTCATTATTTTATATTGACATCCAAAAGAGCAGTAGTGAGATTGGGTGGAAAATACATTGGACTCATTCCTAGTTTGCGGGATGTCATTTGGAAAGGGTAGAGGGGAATGTATTGGAGTAACCTTTTACCAGCATTGGATGGAATGTACAAAGTGGTAAATAATCCACAAATAGTGCTGATACACCTAGGATGTGATGATCTTGATCTGTTGGTGAAGCATGGGTTGCTTTTTTGGATTGTTAGGGATTTGACATTGATTCAGCTGACATATTGTCTTATGGTTATAGTATAGTCATCTATTATTCCAAGGTTAGTGAGGAAAGAGGCAGTTAAAGTGTCAGCAATAGAAATTATCAATCCCATGGTAGTGATGACAGCTTTGTCATTTGGATTTTTGGTTCTAAGTTATTGGTAATTTGCAGACAAGGATCCTCTGTGATTTAAGAATGAAAGGGTTCATTTAAGTCAGTTGGGTTGAGTTTATTTAATGTGCATTTGTCATTGCCTCTTAAGAACCAGGCAGCCACAAAGCATTGGATGCAGGAGATAGAGGTCATTTTAGGCATTAGATAGTGATGGACATGAAAGGTAGGGAAAATCCATCTATCTGGTCCAGTTAATTTCCAAAAGGACATCTTAAAGATCCAAAGAAGCCATCCTGCCACTGTGCTCCTCCCTTATCAGATCCGCCATTCAATATGATGCCCCCTTTGGTATAGATAAACTGAAAGATGTTGCTAAACTAATAAGGCCCCAATGATACCTTACAAATAAAACCAAGCACAACTCTCATTATACTCAGTAGCCATCAGGCTGTTCCAAAGTGAACTGTGTCTTGCTTATCAAGCCATGAAGGACCCAGTCCTATTTGACTTTCTCTTTCTCTGCAAAACCAGTTGCTCTACAAACAGTCACACTAGGGACCTAAATCTACACCAAGAAATTAACAAGACTTGCTGGAGATATGGGTTCCTAACTAAATGTATTTTTGGTCTAAGGAATAAGTTACCATTACAAGTACTGCTTTGACTACTTTTACAGCTAGTTTTGATAATTAGTTGGGTAGACACAAATTTACTCTAAGATTTTCATAGACAGCTCTGCTCCATTTGGGAGGTATGCACTACTGCATGCTTGAAATGTAAGGCACAAACTTTTAACTGTGTCAGCTTAAAGGTGTATATGGCTAGGCATCCGATGATCCTTGCAATCATTTGGTCATATGTTCCTTCAGAAAGATTGCTGGTGGAAGGCAGCCCGGTGAGCAAGTGTGTAAGTGTTCTCTCCAACTTTTGTATTTTCTTTTCTTTTTTTCTGAGGCCAAGTCAGGATAGTATTTGAGCTCCAATAGCAAACTATTATGAATGCTGCTCCAGGAGGAGTTAATCTATTTAAAAGGGGTCTTTCCAGAGTAAATAGTTTGGACACACTACCTGAATTTGTTACAAGTTGAGGAGTTCTGGTTATTAATTACGGCTGCATGCTGTTTAGCATTCTGGTGACATGGCTGCTATATTAGTGAACTTGATTTCAGTGATTTGTGTAAATTTAATTGAAAGGTTCAAGTTTTTTATTGTAATAATGAATGCAAATAAAGACTGATAATAATAATCTACTAGTTTTATTGTGAACAAAACTTGTTCATCAGTCAGTTTTGAAGGGTTGTTCTTTATTGCAGGATTTGGGGAGGTGGTATTGGGCAAAGCTTATATCTAAAAGTTAAAACTGTGCTTTAGTAAAAGCAAATGTATAAGATAGTCCCTGTTAATATCTGATATGAGTGTACACATTTAGGGGAGAGAGACTGACTGCTGGTTTCTTAACCTTTCAGGCTACTATACTAATTGGGGAATATTTTCAGAACATATCTGAGTTATGCAAAATATGCTAACAATCTGTAGGTATCATTATAGCTAAAAATACAATTATTCACACAAAATTGTTCACCTAAAAAGACTGCATAAAGTGTTACTGATACATTTCTTATTATTAAGTGTGGGATTAATAAGGTGTATTTAATTTATAAAAGTATCCAGTCTGTGTAAACTAACATGCATTTTACTCTAATTCCAACTGTGTTGAAATTACCATTTATATATCCTGCTCTCCAGTATGCACATGAATCAACAAAATAATTTTTAGACTTTCCTTTTAAGAAGTGTAAAATGTACATGAAACATTTTAAATGAACTTACACAAAATATGCATTTTTCAAGTGCAGCATGATTCTCTAATATATTTGATTTTGAGAAACATTTCAAGGTCAGCTTGTATACTTGTGATTTTGTATTTTAGTGAGACTACAATGAGTTTAAAACTTGAAATACTGGTCACATGTTTTATTTTAGAATATCAGCAAACTGACAGAACTTCATTATAGAACAAGAAAATAGCACCACATTTTCAAAAAAAAAAAAAAACATTCCAGAGATGACTGACAGAAAATTTGTAATGTTAAAGTTGATGCCCAAGACAGTGGTGTGTTCCTTTCTAAGCAGATCATATGTGGTTGCAATATCTGAGGAAAAAAATGTACATGAGATTAAAAAAAAAAGATTTCCATGAAACTCAGCTGAAATCCACTTTAGTTCTAAATGTAGTATTTGAGATTAAAAAGAAAGCAAAAATAAAATTGTATTTTATGTGCTAACTCTATGATTTTATTGCAACTTTACAGCATAAGAATCATATGTTTTGTATAGCTGAGAGGGTAATTAAAATGATGAAAAATTAAGTATTTGTTCAGATATCGTCTATGTTACTCACACTGGCTAAATCATATATCAATTTCAGGATTCTTAATCAAAAGATGATGCATGTTTTGGGAGTCTTGAACCAGCAAGGCTTTCAAAACATGGTATAAGATATGACCTTGTCAATTGCAGGAATAGGTCCCTATCAGTTAGTTAAATTAGTTACATGGCAAGTAATCCTAAATATGCAACCTGATATGGTCATAATTTACTGGAGTTTACATGTAACATAGTTTTGGTTTTTAATTAACCTGGGAGCCATAGGTATTAAAATACATGACAGGTAAATTCAGAGTAATTGGTGAAATAGTAATCTCAAAGAACAATGTTGCTTTAAAATGTTACTGTGCATTATTTGCACATCTCAGGCAAACACAAAGTGCAGGGAAGTGTATGTGGTGAGTGTCCAGTGCCTAGTGAGGTGTGTTATCATAAAAGATAACATTGAGGTGCACAGATTTACCATACTTTATAGTAGGTTCACCTTAGCAATTAGCATGCTTTGCCTACTTCCATAAGTAGCAATAGACATCTTCAGCCAAAAGGTGCTTCTACTATTCAGCTGATTGTTTGTTTATACACAGGATACTGCACCAGATTTTGGGGCGATAATGCCAATTAAGTCAGTGAAATGGACTTCAAGTCTTTCAAAATCGTAGTTCATAACTGGGCAAAGCAAATGGTCTATAAAATAGTTAATACAAGTTTTTAATAGGTATTTTAGTTTTATTATGCATTATTCAGTTTTTATTTAACTTTTTTAGATAAATCTTAGCCACTGGGTTAAACTACATGTCAGGCCCACATCACAGTTCAGAGACAGATTTTTGGTAACAAGTGTACGATTTTAAAGAATCTATTGTATTGAAAGGTAGGAATGGCTGATGAGATATATGTTAATAGTAAATTATATTGTTTATGAAAATAATTTTGAGTCATAAATTACTTTTAAGCTGCAACTAGACATGTAAAGGAGATATAAAAAGCTTTCACACTGTATACATTTCCTATTATTCTGTAAATTAAAGTTATTTCAGAATATAATCTAGGCTCTATTTTATGAAAAGCTTCTGTTAAAGCTGTTAAATCGTCACATTGCAGATATCTATGGAAAGTTATATCATGAAGTGAGTAATAAGTTCCATGATCTGAATTAAATAAATTCTTGTGAGGAAATCCAACATATTATGTAAACAAAATATAGAAGGTAACTGTACATCATTTCCCCTAACTGCAACCGAATAATAAATGTGTTTGATAAAATGCATGTTATAGTTTTTGCAAGCTGAAAATAAAACTTATAAAATAATAAATGTTTATGCCCATAAGAACTCTGAGTTGTATTGCATTCATGAACAGTTGCTGATGTAGTTGAAACTACCTTGTCATTATAACTACCAAATAAAACACAAAATACCATCAGCTTATTTTTGTGACTTTCCAGATTCATTTATCACTTATTTTATTTTACATCTGATGACCCTTTTCACAAACAACCCAGGCCTAGAAAGCAACCAACAAACATTACCAAATAAGATATTAGTCATATACAATGGATAGACAGTAATACTAGTATAAGTAATTACGTACAGTGGATGGGCAACAGTGGGCAAAAAATAGTCAAAGAAAATAGAAAAATGAAAAATGCTATAGGTAAGATACAAACTGAAGAGAATTACATGGAGGTATTAACAGAAATAAAAATTAGTAGGAAAATGTAGGACTATAGAAGAGAGTCTGTAGGCTAAAGATGGTGTCCCAGATAATTAGCAGAGTTGGACAAAGGGAAAGATACAAAACAAAAAGAATGAAGGTTAACAGATAAGCAGTGGAAAACAGCGAGAGGGGTGGAGGGGCATTTGTTAATGAGTTACCCAAGCAGTGCTAGTGACTCAGAGTAATGACAGACATAAATGAGCACAAGGTATTAACAGGATATGTACAAAATTTAAGGGATGATGTTAAGCAATTCATTTAGGAGGTCTTCCATAGGCATGTCTCTTTTAGTCATAAGGATTGTCTGTACTTGTTTTAGATCCTGTCTAGTGCCTTTTTTCAGATAAATGTATACCAGGTTAGTCCCACTAGTTTAAGTAGCTTCTTTACAGGGGAGACCTGAGGCAGTATTGATACTACTAGGGAAAATATGATACCACCAGAATGTGAAAAAAATATTGAAGGTGTTATTTACATTTATATGGGGATCTAGATTGAACCCTATTAAAAGAGGAATTCTTTATGTTACAAAAAAGGAAGGCGGTTTGGGTTTAGTAAATCCAACTGAATACATATCCTCATTAAATGTATATAAAATATTGACAGGAGTACGGGAAAAAGGAAAATTGTTATTAAGGATTATAGAGGAAAAATACAAATCAATATGGGAAAAGATTACATGTTTAAAAAGAAGCAAAAGCACCACTTGTATGGAAATTAAATTATTCATTATTATTCAACAGAAAATATTACTATAGGAGATTGATTTAAGGAACATAGAAAAGAAAAGGAAAACATGGTATGAAAATATAATGGGAATATTTTATTATATTTGCGCCTAGAAGCATCTAGGAGATAAAAAAGTAAAAGCTGTAAAAGCAAAAATGAAAAGATGCAAAAAGTATGTAGACTGTACAGATCTTTTGTGAAGGTTGTCTATAAATGAGTTTCCAATCAAGGCAAATATGCCATATAAAATTGTAAAAGATAGAATCTGTATATATTGTGGGGAATTAGAGACCACTGAACATGTTTTTTTCTGAAAATTTAAAAGAGTAAATCAATTGTGGGAAAGAAATATGTGACGAAGAATGTGTAAAAGGATTGAAAAATGTTAGATGTACAAATATGGACATGGTAGAATATGGATACTGTGAAAATATGAAATTAAATGATTCAGATAGATTAGATGAAAATTTGTTTTGTATAGTGTGGAATATCTGGAATGAAAGAATGAATGAGCTAACATATAATGGAAAATGGGTATTGTCAGAAAATTTAAAGAAAATAAGATTTTGGTTATGGAAAAAAGAGTTGGGGGAATTGAAAGTCTAAAAATGTTGAAAATGTGTGAATAATTGTAAATAATTGTAAATGAGTGGTGAAATTTATATATAGAATGTATATATCATATTTTGTGAATTTTAATAATTGACCCCTACTCTTTTCAATATGTGCCATGGGATCTTTCATATCTACCTGAGCTACCACCAACTTAAGCAGATGGGGCCTCATTTCAAAGTCACATCTGAAGGACAGCCCACACAGGAGTGTAGCTGTTCCTTTATATTATACTACAGTGTCAACAACTGATCTTCCTGGTGTGGTAATAGAACCCCCAGCCTTCTAGCATCAAAGATGAGTGTGTTGTCTGTTGTGCCACTGACATTCCTGAATGGGATGAAGATAATCCTTTGACTGCTCTGGAGACTAGAACAAAATGACATTGGAGCAGGTCAGCTGATCAGGGACATAGTTAATGAAGTAGAATAATGACTTTCTACTCATCAAAACCCTCACTAGCTTATTACTGGCAGTGATTGTAAATCCCAGTCTCTAAGCAATATTGTTTCATGTATTTGTCACTTAGTAGGAAATTAAACAATCGGATGAGGGATGAGAGTCCTATGGCTAACCATTTCCCCAGAGGTGAGAATCCTACTGATTATTCACTCTTCCAGGGGTAAGAGTTCTATGGCTCACTTATTCCCCCAGGGGTGAAAGTCCTATGGCTCACTTATGGCCCCAGGGGTGAGAGTCCTATACCCCATTCATTCACCCAGGGGTGAGAGTCATATGGCTCCCTCATTTCCCCCGGAGTGAGTCATACTGATCACTCCTTACCCCCAGGGTTGAGATTCCTATGGTCCATTTATTTCCCCAGGGATGAGAGTCCTATGGCTCACTTAGTCCCACAGGGTGAGAGTCATATGGTTCACTCACTTCCCCTTGAGTGAGAATACTATAGCTTACTCATTTCCCCAAGTGAGAGAGTCCTATGGCCCATTCATTTCACCAGGGATGAGAGTCCTATGGCTCACTAATTCCACTAGGGGTGAGAGTCTTTTGGTCCATTCATTTCCCCAGGGGTGAGATTCCTATGTCCTATTCATTCTCCCAGGGGTGAGAGTCCTATGGCCCCCATTCATTTCCCCAGGGGTGAGAGTCCTATGGGCCATTCATTCCCCCAGGCGTAAGAGTCCTATGATCCATTCATTTTCCCGGGGATGAGAGTCCTATGACTCATTCATCCCCCTAGGGTGAGAGTCCTATGGTCCATTTATTCCCCCCAGGGGTGAGAATCCTATGGCTCACTCATTTCCCCAGTGGTGAGATACCCATCACTCACTTATTTCCCCAGGTGCGAGTGTCATATGGCTCACTTATTCCCCTAGGAGTGAGTCATATGGCTCACTCATTCCCCTAGTGATGAGAGTCCTATGGTGCATTCATTGCCCTAGGGCTGAGAGTGCTATGCCTCACTCATTCCCCAGGGGTGAGTCATAAGGCTCACTCATTCCTGCAGGGGTGAGAGACCTATGGCCTAGTCATTTCCCTGGGGGTGAGAGTGCTATGCCTCATTCAATCCCCCAGTGTTGAGAGTTCTATGCCTCATTCATTCCCCCAGGGGTGATAGTCATATGGTCCATTAATTCCCCCAAGATGAGAGTCCTAAGGCCCATTAATTTTCCTAGGGTAAGTGTTTAGTGAACTAGGACTGGTGCCATCATCTGAGTTGGGGATTGTTTTTCTTTCTTGCTTTTTTTTTGTTGTTGTTGCTTTATGGCTTTATGTTCCCTGACACATCCCTTAAAATAACCAAGGGGAGGGGATTCAATGTGTCCTTGTAAGAAGTGCTTTCTGCACTGTAAGTGATATAAACCCCAAATGCTCTACCACCCTGAGTTAAGCATGTCTGTACTCTCTCCAGTCTTCACTCCATACTCCAAAACAGATCTTGAACCCTTGACATGCGAGCCCAATCCCCCTGCCCCCCCCAAGATAGGTGAACAAGTATAGCCTTGCCGTTCCTTTCACCTATACACATTTTTCAAGTGCCCAGGCTACTGTTTGAACTGGTGCTACTTGGGATACGGTACGATCTTTGTGCATCTACAACATGGAGTTGGCCATTTTCACTTTCTGCATTCATTTTTATGGTGAAACCTTTTTCAGCTTTTATTTTTCTTTTTTCTTAGCTGGTTTGTTGACTACATTAAATGCTCTCCAGTTGTTTTCAGTTTATTTTGATAATTATTCTACTTGACACTTTCCTGATAAAGTATGTTACTGTATACACTCTACAGACAAGAGTAATGTGAAAACGTATGTTTAATGCCAAGGGATGTGTTGAAATTATGTCAGCTGTATGAGTAACATTGATAAGAGTCATTATGTATTAGGCGATACTTGCACAAGTTAAAGATGTGAAGAATGGGAATAACTGCACTTTGAAGCATACATGAATTAATTATAGAAATCTATAATTCTAGCTGTGATGCAGGAGATTGACAGATAGAAAAAGAGAGAGACTGTGTTACAGCATATGATTTCAGTATTACAAGATAACGACTGGGGAATTCCATCAGAGAACAGATTGCATATGCACGTGGGTGGTCAGAAAGTTTAAGGCTCACTTATATTCTGCATTTAGTGTAAAGCATCTTAGGAGTGTGGGGAATGGGCAGATAAGAAAGCCTTTCAGCACACAATGAGAACTCTGTTATTTCTATTGACCATATACCCCTGATTTCAGATGTCTTTTCTTCCTCCGTAGAGCAAATGCATATATTTAGTGCTGTAAAAGAGGGTAACAGGAGCCTTTCATGTGTTAACTGAAGTGAATTATACGTG
>NC_056728.1:554583110-554585610 GCF_019279795.1 Protopterus annectens
TGGGTATGAGATAGAGCCTTCTCCTTACATATTAGAGGATTTACTTTTGTCCTTTTCTTTGTAGATGTTGGTGTGACGAGTTCCAGTGGTGAGATACAGAGCATTCCCAGATGATCATGCTTTGGTGTCGAATAAGCGGTAGGGTCATTGGATAACATTGAGGTGGCAGATGGGATGTGCAGAGTGGATTTTACTTGATGGGCTAAAGGAACGTGGACTCGACCGGCAATATTGAAGGCTGATGAATGTGGCAACTGATGGAGGGGATGAAAAAAGTTTGGTTTTCCAGCAGTGCAGCTGAATATGTACTCACAAGGTAATGTCTTGTTTGCTTGAAATTGTTGGGGAGTATCAGAATTGAACCTCACATTGTATTTTTAGCTGGGGTCTTCCTTGCTAGGGGTCGGGTAGTGTTGGTGATTGGGGTTGAGTATTCTTGCTCTAGTGGCAGGTGAGGCTTTGGTAAGCATTAGGTAATACCCAAGGGCTGGTAATGTCTGGGTAATTGTACACCAAATGATGTTTGGCTTGACCCTTCCCTTTATGGGAAGTGGTTTGGGTAGAAGGGAGGGGGAACATCCTGGTCAGGCTGGTTGGCGGAGAAGGGGGATAGGCTTGCCCTCTTCTGTTCCCCCTCGGATGTCTGGATGTTCATTTCAAGGATCTGGGGAAAGTAATTGAGTAGTTGGAGGAAGCTTGCTGAATAGATAAGCAAGCTGAGGTAAGGATGGTGTTTATTTTATGGATGGTAATTCAATGGGTGGTGTATGAAGTGAGTTGGGATGCTGCTTCATAAGTAAGGTAAGTGAGCAGCGGTATGAACCCTGCTTGTTGGGCAGGGTGAGTAGGTACGCTACCCTGATTAACATTACAATGAATGGTGTATGAAGTGAGATGTGACGCTACTTCATAAGCAAAGTAAGTAGAGGTATGAAAGCTGCTTACTGGGGCAGGGTGAGTAGGTGCGCTGCCCCCTTTAACATTACAAGGATGTTATGCTGTATTTAGTATCAATTATATCATGAATAGTTGTAATTAATAAAGTTGGTGATCAAAGCTATGTTATGGAAATCTAATAAAGGTCGTCAAAAGTCATTTGGTGTGATGTGTGTTATTGAAGGGGACCGGGACAATGTGAACAGTACTGCTGTTACAATGAACACAAATGATGTTAATAAGAATGTCAATGCCTCTACATTAGTATGGAATATTTCCAGTAGAAGTTTAACGACTGATGAGACTGAGGTTTTAAATAGAGGGTTATCTTTTATACCCTCCATGAAAAGTAATGTTACTGATTCGATTAAAGGCCTTAGGTTGTTTTGTCATAATGTACAATTAAGGTTGGATTTAGGGACACTGTCTGCTAGCTGTTTAACTACTTTTAAGAAAATGAGCACGTGTGCCGATATTGCATCCTTTATTGGATGCTTTTACAAGGGTGGTGCAAGAGGATTTGTATAAACTTGAGGATCATAACAGGCAACAGAAATGGTTTGGTAATCTATCAGCTGGTTTAAGAGTAGCTCTGAACACATTAAGGAATGATGACACCATCATGATTAGATCTGCAGATAAAGGGGGCCCTGTAGTTGTGACAGATAAGGTGAAATATAACAACAGTATGGTTTTGATGCTACAAGATATGAGGTTTTATTCTTTGATTGAGATTAGTGAGATCAATAAGAGAATTATGAGAATTTCAAATATGTTGGAAGATCTATATAAAAGTGGCATCATCACCTTAGACCTGTATCAATTTTTCAAGGTAGAATATCCGTTACTACCTATAATACAGGGCTTACCCAAAATCCATAAAGATGCTACAGATCACCCTATGAGACCGATCGTGGCAGGCAGGGGTTGGGTGACAGAACCCCTATCTATATATATAGAGCATTACCTTAGACCAGTAGTGGATAGTTATCCACACATTTTGAAAGATACCAAACACTGTCTACTAACCTTGTATGATAGAACGACCAGTATTAACAGTGAAACATCTGTGAGATTAGTGACATTGGACATTCAGTCTTTGTTTACTATTATTCCTAATGAGGAAGGTGTTCATTGTGTTCGCAGATGATTGATGAATAAGACTACTTACACTAACAGTGAAGTTGATTTGATATGTGCTCTGTTAGAAGTTCTTGAAAACAATATTTTTTTGTTTGACAGGACTGCATATATCCAAACGGATGGCATAGCTATAGGCACATCATGTGCCAATAGCTACACCAACCTTGTGATGGCAGACTGGGAACATGAGAGGTTATTTCTCCTAACTGACTTTAAACGGTATGTTATATTTTATGTCCATTTTGTGGATGATATTTTCCTCCTATGGACTGGTAGTGTTATACAGTTCCAAAACTTTTTTGAACAAATCAACTCCTTGACATCTTATTTGAAATTTACCATGGAGGAATCAGATTTACGGGTATCATTCCTAGATGTATATGTTGAGAGATTAATGAATGGTACACTTAATACGGGTGTC
>NC_056728.1:554593110-554725610 GCF_019279795.1 Protopterus annectens
TGCTCATCCAGTATTTCAAAGTACTCTGGAATTTTTAAACTCTACCAATGCATTACAAAATATGTTCTCAGTTACCTCTACTTTTCCTATCTCACTTCCAACATTTGCCATCTACCTGAGGAAAAACTCTATAGAGTCTTCTTGGGAAATAAAAATACTTATGCAAACACTTCCTAGCAAAAATCCTAAATCTTTTAGACTTTGCTGCATATTTGGGAGCCCTACATATGTTCTCCTAATGTTTACATGTGAATTGCTTATATAATCTCTTTTTCCAGTCTTTTCTAACCTCCTCTGATTGATTCCAATAGTTATCTTGCAGTATTATATATGCTCTGTTAAGTATCCCTTTTTAACAGCAGCTTCTGTTCTAGATTCAACTAAAAAGTCTGCCAGAGCAAGACTTTTATTTAGGATTCCCTATTTCTTTCTCTTTGCCTACTCTGAAATCAATCCCTGATTGGGAAAGTAGTCCCTAGCCATTCCATTACCTTCCCCCCCTCTAGTAATTTGCTCCAAATTCCCCTCTTGCCTATTCTCTGTACATCTAATTGCAGTCATCCTTATCAGAATCCCCTTTCTCCATGCTTATATATATATATATATATATATATATATATATATATATATATATATGCATCAACTGCGTAGCTCTAAAATAACCCTTCAAATTACGTTATTTCTTAAGCCAACTTGTTCTACTAGAAGCATCAAATTATGTCACTTGACCTTTGCCCTCTACCCCTCACATATAACATCTTTATTAAAAACTGTCCGCAACTTCTCCTCTGATTGATAAAAGTATGCCTGACCAGCATATAAAAATAAAGGGACTAAAACCATTTTCAATGCTTGTATCTTACTATCCATAACCATAAACATGAGCTTCAAGTTTCTCAGTTTTTGTATTATCTTTTGTTTAGTCTCTTCCCACGTATCCTTAGTTGCCATAACAAAATCCTTTTTAAACATACTCTTAAATACTTCATTTTATCATGTGCCCATAAATATAGGTATTGTTGAACCAATTCATGGGGAGGGTACATTATTTACAGCTATAGCATTTGTTTTGTCTGCATTAATTTTATATCTCAAAAAGACTCAAAACTTTCTCAGAATGTTCCACAACACTATGTCCTTTTCTTGTTTTATCAGGTACAAAATAATAGCATCTGCAAACAAAGCCTTATTTTCTTAATTATCAAACCAATTTTATCCCTGAATTTCTGAGTCCCATATTTTCTTTGTCAATTGTAGTAAATATAACACAAATAACAAAGGGGAAAGAGAACACCCCTGTCTGGTTCCTCTCTTCAGACACAACTTATCAGAAAGCATTTCTCCAGTTTAATTTTCACCTCTAAACCCACATATATCCTCCTAACTAACCTTATTATTGCACCACAGGATACAAATATTTCTATTATCCACATTAAAAAATCCCACCTTACTCTGTAGAATGCTTTCTCTAAATCAAAGTCCACCAACAGCAATGTTAGCTTCTTACATGTTTTTTCCTTCTGGATCATCATCATTGTTCTATTAATGGTGTCAAATGTTTGCCTTCCCTCCACAAGACCACATCAAACTATATCAATGTTGTCAAAACCTTTGTAATTTTTTAGCTATTATAGACATAAACACTTTATAATCATGATTTAAAATTGAAATAGGCTTATATGAAGACTGGGCCTGATTGTTCTTTACCTTCCATTGGTATTAAATCCACAGCAGCTTTCTTCCAGGATGTTGGTGCTTACCCTTTGTTTAAAATATTGTAAAACAAAAACTTTCAGATCATAATCACTTTCTTCCCTCCTAGCTTCCAAACTTCCATAGGAATTCTTTCCATTCCTGGAGACTTTTCTGCATATTGATTATAAGTCATCATTTTTTATCTCATCTCCTTCTGTCTTAACTGTTAATTGTTGAGCCTCATCTATCTTACATAAATATTTCTATTTGTGCCATTTCTTCACTTTTACATTTCTCTGTATACGTATTTTTATAAAATGTTTGAAATATCTCTAATCCTCTTCAGGATCTCTGGTTATTTTTTTTGTTATAGTCTCCCTAAGTTTGGCAAAGACCCTTTCAACTTTCTGTTGCCTAAGTCATTGTGCTAAATGTTTTTGTACTCTGGAGTTATTATTAAAACACAGTTGCTTAATAGCAATCTTTCTAAATTCATGCATATTTTCCAGATACTCCCTCATTTTTTTCTTTAGCACTCTGCATTTGTACCTCTTCTTGTCCTGTGAGATCCTTCTTATTCTGCAATACTTTTAACTTTGTCAGCCACTCTTAACAATTCTTGTTACATCTTAACCACATATATTTTTTCTTTTATTTCTACCCTATTTTTAAACTCCATGTTCATTTTATCCCACTCTCTAGCTATAACATCTGAAGAAATTTCTGACTTCCCTGGTAACTCTCAAATAATTTCACCTACCCATTCCTTAAATTCCTCTCAGGTAGGTGGGTGGGGATGTTCCTGTGTCTCACTTGTACATCATAACCATGCATATTTATCTTAGTTCTTAATGGTGCATGATCTGAAATAGTTATTGGATGTATGTTGTAGGTTTCAATTAAATGCACATGTTCCTGTGTAATGTAATTTCTGTCTAGTCTTGCCCAGTTATTGTACCTTGGGGAATAATATATAAATTCACTCTGAGTTCCTACCACAAATTTATCATTACTATATTTTTCCTCTTCTATCACTATTGGAGATTCTCTAGCAATTAGTATAAGTCATCCTTTTTGCCTTTGTCCCTGATATTGTGCTGAATATCCATCCTGATATCTTTTCTTTATCAAATTCACATGCTCACTTCTTTCCAAATGTGTCTCCTGTAGCATCGGAATTTACACTCTGCATTTATTGCTATAATTCAATATTCTTACCTTTCCTCTATACCCGTCATACCAATCATATGTTCAGTGTAGCCATTATGATAAGAAATTATTAGTCTCATCTAATATATACAACAGCTTTTTAAAATGTCTATTTCCATATTTTGTATTACAGGCATCTATTCATGTTTGGAAGTTTGATCTTTTATATAACTGTTTCTTGTCTTCATCATTTGAACGTATGTCACATTTTGCAAGACTTTTTGTTTTAATAAAACCCTGAAAAAACACCCTGAGATCCTTTTAAATTAAAACAAACACACACAATTATGTACATCTTCAAATAATGAAGTATAACCCCCCCCAATAGGATTGATTGCCCCAAATTCACAGCTGCACCCGTAGACATTAACTGACTTAAAATTAAAGCTATCCATGCTAAAATGCATGTGAAAGTCTGTGCTCCTACTTACACTAATTGCTGTCTGTTCTTGTCTTATCTGTATTCCCTTCCCAGATGTGAAAAAAAACAGTTTATATGCTTTCAGAAAATATTAACTTTTAATCTTAAGAAAAAATGCACTAGCTATATCTGAATAAAACTAAATTATACACTATTCTATTAAATACATTAAAGTATTTAGTTACCAGAAAATCTGTTATCTCTTATTCATTTCCAATAATTTCAGACTTTATTTTTTACTGAGCTGCTTGTCCTTGTGCCATTTAATTTTATGTTTCTCTCAGTAAACAATGTCTAGACCTCTCAATATATTGCCTTCACCTTTAATCAGATTGTTTCATTGGAAATATTGGAACAAAATGTATTTCTCAACTAACACTGAACATTTATTTGAGAAAGGAAAAGTATTCATTACACTGTGGTCTCTCATTTCAAAAAAGCACATGCTTAAACAAAAAAACTCGTCAATAGGTTAAGCCAAGGGCATTAATCCAGACTTTCACCTATGTAAAAGTAAAAGAAAACATTTTAACTTTGCATATATAACATTCAGTGCACTTTCATAACCCATCTCCACTCCAAAAGTGTAAGGTTACAGCGTGTTAACTTAAATGTGCTTTTGTCCAGTCTTCCTTCTCTTTTTACATTGCAATGCCTATATTTCTTGCTTTATTATATAACATGCAATTTATATCATGGCATTTTACAAATACTGCTAAGAACAACAGTTGTTTTATTTATAGTTACTTTTTAATTTTTTGTTCTCATTTTTTTCTTTTAGTGTCTTTCCAAACATTAATGACATGAAGTGGGGTACAAGGCTGTCAGTACTCTCACAGATTTAACAAAGTCAACAAAAGTCCTATCTTTCTCAACTTCTTTTTTTTTTTTTGTAAATCCATTTTCACTGATATATTTGATGCTTTATAGTCTCACATTTATTCAGTCATTTTAGGATTGCTGGTGTTCTTCCTGTTCATCTTTATCTCCCATCCCCAGAATTCAGTTCAGGTCCAAGGAACTGATTCTTCAAGTCAACTCCTATGCTTTTTTCTTTCTCTCAAGCATTTTCCTTTGGAACATTATAAAAGGTTTCACTGGCAAAGTTTCTCTATGAGCTTAATTATCAGAAAAATTAGAAGCAGAGTCCACTTCTGTTTGATGGATCACTTTTTGTTAGACAAACCTTTGTATTTCCTCCTTAGTCTGTTCTGCATCAAAACAATGACTGTGATCCTCTGGGAAAAAAATATTCTGAATACAGATTGATACAGCAGCTTGAATCTCACACCTGCCTGTCAACATTCCATGATTGCTCAGGTCAATGTGTTTCTCTTCTGCCTGGTATGCATTGAATAATGATTTTCCACAAACACTCTACTATCTCTAATTTTTTTATATTTCGCCCTTCTGCCACAATTTTGTCAAGATCAATTCTTTCTACTGGTATGATTACATCTTTACCAATACAGGTTTTGGCTGCTGTTTAAAATACAGGTTTTGGCTGCATTCTAATGGCCAGATTTGAAGCATGCACATAATGTGCCCTTTCCTTTAACAAATACAGCTGTGGAATACCAGTTCAGTTACTTATATGTGCTTTCATAAAATTAATACAATCTGTTCCTTCCAGTTTATGTGCTACAGCAAAAAATCTCACTTTTTCTCTGAAGCTCTGTCCTCTAACTCTACCATTTTTCAAACAACTCTTCTGGAGGTCTTATACTCAGACAGCCTTTTCTTCATTTTGGCCTCTGATTTTTGAAGTTTTATCATTTCATCCAAATAGCTGTTCCATTTTTCTATTCTTTTGTTATTTGAGTTGATATACTCCTTCATTGGTTCACTTATTTTAATCAGCTCTGGACATATTTTACTTAGTTTTTCCTCTAAATTACTGGAAGTCAATGTTTTCTCTTTGGCTTTTCTATTTGATTTTCTTTCAAGCTCTCTAAGTTTTATTTCTTTGCTGACATCCAAGCAATGTACTTGCTAACCAGTAAATTAATTTTATTAAAACAGGAAAGCTTGCTGGTACTTATCTATCCATTTCTTTTTCCACCCTGGTAGAGTTAAAGTGAAGCAGTTGATCTGTGTGCAGCTATCTTGGAAAGCCCACAACTCACCCAATATCTTGATCATATCTGTCTTGGAATCATCTGAGCCTGCTGCTTTCCCTGACTTCATTTTCCTTAGTGCAGTTCTTACTTCTTCTTTGATGGATGCCTCCTCTTCTTTTATCATAGGTGGTTTCTGAGGCAGTACAACTTCTGTGGAGTTTTCTTTATTCAGAAGTAGCTGGAAGTACTCCTTCCATCTACATTTGATGTCCTATGTTGTTTCTGTCATACTTTATGAAGGGTGTCTGATAATCTTCTTTATCTGTCTATGCCTTGCAATATGTTTCTTTATCTGTCTATGCCTTGCAATATGCTTATTTGTGCCATCTACTGAGTTAATTTACCAAAACTGGTATACTTCCTCTGATGCCTTGTTTTTTGCTATTGCAATTGCTCTCTTAGCCTCTGTTAGCCAACCAGTATTCTTTCTTAGCCTGACCTGTCTTTTCTATCTCCCACTTTTTCTTTCACATCTCTTTTCTTTTGATGACTTCTTGGACTTCTCCATTCTACCACTAGCTTTACTTATGTAATTTTTTTTCATACCTGATACTGCCACATATCTGTTCTATAGCCCTCACGGTGCTAGAGCCCTAAGTATTTCTTTGAACTAGTGTGCTTTCTCTTCAGTCAAATTGCAGGTCTTCAGCCTGGTCTCTGTCAACTCTGGAGTCTTTATTCACCACTACTTACAGTTGAATGCTACAACCACTGGTTTATGCTGTGGGCTGACTGTTTTTCTGAGTATGGCTTTCCAGTCATTAATATTACCCCAATGCCATTTCCTAGCTAGAAGGAGGTCTACCTGAGGTGCATGTTGGCTATTCTTGTAGGTGATCTTGTGACTGTCTCTCTTGTTGAGCCATGTATTGGCCACGATCAAGCCAGATAGAAATCTAGAATGGCCTTTCTTTTTTTATTCCTGCTACCCCACCCATGTGGACTCAAGTCCTGTTCTGTTTATCCTAATTCAGGTCACCCATTTTCAGCATAAATTTCTGTTGTCCTGCTTTATCTAGTAGGTCCTGCAACTGGTGCCTGAATGTACTCTTTTCTTCACTATCACAATCTTGCTGTACGGCATAGTCTGAGATTACAAACAGTACAGTATACTTACACTGGAGTCTGACTGCCATAAGTCCATCACTAATTCTGTTGACATCCTCTCACTATCTTATAAAGCTGCTCCCTCACCACAGTTCCCACATCATTGGTAGTCTGTCCTCCTCCTGATTAGTAGAATTTGGATCCAAACCAAGTGGCTTTCCTGCACTGTCCTTCCATGTTGTCTCCTGGAAAGAGAGGCTGTCTAGCCTCCTCCTTAACATTCTGTCATCCACTTCCAAGCTGTGTACTGCTAATGAACTTGCATGGAGGGTATTAATCCTTAGTATATGCCAATGGATGGTGGGCATCAGCCAGGTTTAAAGACCCTGAAATACAGACAAGCTATCCTTTTATGCTGTGCTGATGAGGTGAATGAAAAGGTCAAAACATGCATGTCCACAGCTAGTGGGGTTAGGCTTTATTGGCCTGAATGTAACGATAAAGACTTAAAAAGCAAAAAAAAAAAAGTCATTGACATTCAGAAGCCATGTAGGTTGAACACCTGATGTCCTGAAGGTGTAATGTGCATATATCCCATGGGCCTCCACTACAGGAGATTTAAGGTATCAAACAGTGAAAACTCTAGCTTGTCTGGGTTTTTCTTGCAGTTTTTACTGAATGGTTTGCCTGTGTGTTCTTTTTACTCTTTGGTTTGGACATAGCTCTCAACCTCTTAGTACAAAAGGACAAAGCCAAAATTAATGGTGGGGGACAAAGCCCCCCAAATAGGAGCAAATGTTAAATATTGCTCTTATAATCTTAAATAGTTCCTAGAATAAAAGGTCTTATGTTACCATGTATTTTTTGAGGGCTTTGAAGTCTGAAACTCAAATTCCTGTCATTATTTAGTGAATTCAAGCCTCACTGATTTGCCACAAAAAATCCAGAAAAACACAAATTTTATGAGGAATAAACCAAAAAGCTTAGAAAAAAAATCTTAGCGGTATGTGTATGTGTGTGTGTGTGTGTGTGTGTGTGTGTATATATATATATATATATATATATATATATATATATATATATATATATGTGTATGTAGCTATATAAATCTAGGACTATTCACTGAAAGCACATTTCACTGAAACACATTTGACTGTGCACAATTCACTGATAGCTCAATTCCCTGAAAACACAATTCACTGAAACACATTTTACTGAAAGTTATATATGGCCTTTTCCCCACATTAGTGCAACCCTGGAGTTAGAATATATAGTAAGTGGGGGTGAGGGGGGGCATAACCCCCAACTATTTTAAATATTTTGAACTATACACATGGATACTTGCAATTTCAATAAATTACTCTTTTCTAGCCCCACACCCCTCAATGTGGGGAGCGGTGCCCCCCTTACTATATATACTAACTCCAGGGTCGCACTACAATGGGGAAAAAGCCATATATAACTTTCAGTGAAATGTGTTTCAGTGAATTGAGTTTTCACTGAATTGTGCTTTCAGTGATTTGTGCATAGTCATTTGACTTTCAGTGAAATGTGCTTTCAGTGAATAGTCCTAGACCCATATATATATATATATATATATATATATATATATATATATATATATGTGTGTGTGTGTGTGTGTGCATGTGAGAGATAGACCTAGAATAGATATAGGTATGACTGCAATGTATTTCAGTGAATATCAGTTCATTGAATTACAAACTGAAAGATTCTCTGAGCACTTTTCTCATTAAATTACATTTCACTGAATAACAGTTTATATGAAACTGTAGAAGTATATACAGAATCACTGTTAGTATGTTTTATATCTGCGTGCTAGCACTGATTCACTGTGTGTATGTTTTTTTCTTTGTGAATTTATGACCATGGTGTTAGTATATTTAATTAATAGTGGGCTGAGGGACAGCAATCTGCACAAGGGGAGTGCAGAGCAACTAATCTCCTAGCAGAATACAACTTTTTAAGGTACATATATAGATCACTGTTAAAGTGCTGAGACATGTAAAAGTGATACCTGGAATTATGAAAAAAAAATGAAAACAAAGCAGAATATCAAATACCCAACATTCCTTTTATCCAAAAAAGTTGTTTTTCTGCAGTGTCCTATTGCACCGCCTGAAATGGATGGCAAGCCCCCCTTCCAACCCTGAGCATTTTATATTCCCACTTTCAGATTGCCATATCTCAGACAAAAGGGAATACTCTGATGAACAGCAACCTCGCGCTTAGTATGTATAAGCCCATGTTTTCAATCACAATCATTCAGTCTCTGTGTTCTGGGACTCACCCTAACGAGTTTCACAATTTCAAATGATTATGTACATTTGCACTACAGGAAGTTTTCTATGAAACATGATTCTGTGAAATAAATTTTCAATGAAATGGGTTTTTAGTGAACTTTTACATGTACACAGTTTTGCACACCTTTGCTAAGGGTACATTGTTATGTTTTAGCCTATTTCTCCTTCTTGCAGTGGGTATCATTAGGTTTGCTCACTTCTTGCACCTATACTGCATAACTGCATACTTTGAATTGCAGTATAACCACAGCTAGTTAAATGCTTTTGCCATGCTGTTGTTAAGGAGTGCTTCCATTTTTTGTGGCCATACATCACTATGCATTCATGACCATGCAAGGGACAAGGGCATGTAATGGGCTACTGCACTGGTGGTTCCTGGCTACTATAACTGTTGGTGGCTGAAAATAACCCTGTTCACAAACTCTAAAGCACAGGAAGTGGTTTATCTGGTTTCCACTGCAGAAATTGTGTTTTGTCATTGTCACATACAACTATCCATCTCACACAGGAGTGATGATGAAGAGTAGCTCCCTCCTTTCTCTGTCTCCTCAACTAACGAGGCTAATAACTTAACTGTAGTCACTTTGGTCACAATCAAGGTTTCATTCCTGTGCTCCATGGAGCCAACCAAGATGTTATTAGTAGAGAGATAGGAAGAATGGTACAAAATGCGTCATAGTAGTAAAAACGGAAAAGTGGTCATATAAAAACATTGTGGATATTAAAACACAAAAATCAAAATACAACAAAATGTAATGAAGCATCCAGGCAAAAAATGGTGGTATGACTATGAAGAATAATGCAATGCATGGATCTTAATATTTCCAAGATGATGAAAGGTAAATAAAAGAATCATATGAATTATGACATTTTATAGGCCATTGTGCCATGGATAATAAATGAAAATAAGGCCATAGTTGCCAAACCATCATGATTCTGAAACAATCTATATAATTTCAAAGGACAGCTGACAAAGCTAACCAAATGTTTGAATGCACAGATAATGGTGTTGATGGGTGGAGGAAAGGCAGATGGAGACATGTATACATATCACTCTCACTGCACTGTTATTCTGGGAATAGACAAAATAAAATACATAGCTTTGGAAGATGATTACAGGCATGTCATGAGATGTTACACAAATCAAATAAGAGAATAGTGGGAGAAAGGATATGGATTGCAGGTAAAAGTATTGCGTATCTCATTGCTGCAACAGAAAGAAACAGAGGCATGCTAAACAGTGTTAAAATGATTGATAAGACAGATAAACATTAGGATAAAGTAAGTGTACCAGTGACTGAGAAATTGGTGTAGATGGGGTGAAGTAAGTGCACCACCGATGGATAAGTTGGTGCAGATGGGATGAAGTAAGTGCACCAGTGATGGATAACTTGGTGTAGATGGTATGAAGCAGGTGCACCAGTGGGGGATAATTTGGTGTAGATGAGTTCCTTACCAACCTGTGGGAGCAGTATTTATAGACTGGGCAGCAGGGATTAGAGAGCAATAAACTAAGTGTTTTGAGGGAAAGGCTAAGAATCGAGTGAAAGGTAAAATGGTATTTCTTACTAATGTCCATACTGTTGTATTTCAATAAATGTATACACAGCAATGCATTTGTATAGCCTCCATCAGGGCCAATTTAAACTATAACTAGCAATACACAAAGAATAAAAAGTAATGTCATGCCATAGGTATAATGCAGCATTTTACAGCAAAACACGCAATAAACTGTCACTTAAATTTGTCAAGTTCAGAACGAACAACTTCCAACAGACGAAAAACTCAGACCATGAAGTATTTTAGCGCTTTCATTCACTTTATTACCGTGAACTTCTTCAGAAAAACTAACAATGGACACACCCTTTCCTTTTATACTATTCAATTATTATACAGATAGACAGTTTAAAATAGAAAGACTGTGTATATTAAATATTTTATATAGCATATTGAATTTATATATTTAAGCATAGACAAAATAATGTTTATTTGTTTGTTTTTTTGAAAACATTTTAAATATGGTATTTTTATGTTTGAAGCCATTACATCATTTCCTGAGATGCATTCATTGAATAGTATAAAAGGAAAGGGTGTGTCCATTGTTAGTTTTTCTGAAGAAGTTCACGGTAATAAAGTGAATGAAAGCGCTAAAATATTTCATGGTCTGAGTTTTTCGTCTGTTGGAAGTTGTTCGTTCTGGATTTTGGTATTTTTATTTTAAATTTGTCAAGTATCTTCTTTTGCAAGACTATTGCAACAGCCTTATCCTACCTCAATATGATTTCAGCTTTACAGCTGGAAACCACGTATGAAGTGCTGTATTTATCTTTATGGATAGACAACTTTGAAACTGAACTCTTCCCAGCTGTACCTAATAACTGTGACAAACTATTCTTTGATAAATTACTTAACTTATATTATTACTTACTCTATTATCTTCATTGTCCTTCTAGTTCAGTTTGATAATTTTCTGTAGTTGCCTAGAGGCCACCATAACAAGGTATACATTCAGGCCTGCTGAAACAGTTAAAAATAACACACCACTAGTCAACGCTTGTTTTTACTGTTCATACATTGCATCATGTCTTGTAATACAGTAGAAGAATAACCACTAGACACAAATACACTGATTATGAAATATGCCATCTCCATGATGCAGAAGACTAAATCCTCGCTCTGCCCAGGTGATGTAGACTGAGTTAGCAGATCCAGGTGCTGTAAAAGTTGCTTGAGGGTAATTGGAAGTAAGTAGATGAGATTAATTAACACGTTCTTAGGAGAGGATTGCAGCAGGGCTTCTGTGGTAAATGACATCTGTCAGATGAGAGGGGCAAGAGCAGTGGGCCATGTGGGCAATACCCTGGTACTAAAAGACAATGAATGACATCCATTACAGGAGAACAGTAACAGCAGTGTGTCATTAGGGCATCATCCTGCTACTAGCAAATAGTGAATGGCATCTGTCACAGGAGAGCAGCAACTGCAATGTGCCTTTAGGGAAACACTCTTTTGCTAACAGCAGTCAATGACATCTGTCAGATGAGAGGAGTAACATGCCATCAGCGTATCAGTGTGTCACTAAAAAGCCGCAGATGACATCTGTTAGAGGAGAGCAGCAACACCAGTGTCATACTAACGAGCAGTAGAGCACAGCAGTGAGGGCTGTTTGTCATCAGAGCGAGTGCATTGTACTGGAACTAGGCTGGAAGCATGCATCTAGAATCAGTACTCTACAGGGCTTGCACTAACAATGTGCATGCAATGTGACCAAACAGGACAGGGGGAAGAGAAAATACAACTAGCATCATTGAAATAATGATTATAATGCAATCATGGAGCCGTTGTGCTGTTCCTTGAACAGGAAACAGGTTGTTCTATGCTTACTCCTCATTGATAGACATGTCCTAGTCATGGATTTACTGGATCTTTAGTGAATTTATTTATTTTATTTATTGGCATTAGTTTACTGGGAAAGCCCAACTGGGCACAGGTGCCCTTTTTTAGTGGTGCCCAGGAAGAAAAGCTCCAAGGTATAGTATTTAAGGCAATCAATATTTACAATACCACATTTTATAATGCAGTTTCAGTGAATACATAACATAACAGTCAGCCTAATAAAATTTGCATTCATATTAAAAAACAAGCCTTGTATTGAGACTTTACAGATAGAAGAGCAGCCTATAAGATAGGTAATAATAATTTAAGAAATACAATAAAGTGAGGTTTTAGAAGAGATAAGCAAGTTTGAGTGTTAATAGAGAAGTAGTGATGGGATAGTAATTTGGTTGTACTAATTAGAAGTAGGTATTTTAGTTTAGGAAGTGCAATAAAGTGAGGTATTAAAAGGGGAGAAGCAGGTTAAGGGATTTAGTGCTTTAAAGGGAAGTATAAGAAAGATGATGAAGGCTGTTAGAGAGCTATGTCCCAGATGAGAAGAAGGAACACATCCAGGAGGCAGAGAGGAAGTCTTTTAGCAATGGTTTGAAAAGATGATAGTGTGTGATAGACCTGAATGATCCAGAAAATTTATTCCAAGTTCTAGCTACATTATTGGTATAGAGAGTGACACCAGCAGCCCTTTGTGGTTTTTAGATGGTAAGCATTTTTTTATTATTTCAGCAAAAGGAATGATTTAGAACATAGTTTTGGAGTAGGGGTCTAATTGCTGGGAAGGCGGATGGGGTATGGATGATTTTTATAGGTTATGGTGAGCTGAGTATAAGACAAGTGGTGGGAAGCTCAAGCCAGTTGTGTTTTTAGTGCTAAACAGTGGTGATTATGTAAGGTTTGTTGTAAGTGAATCTAACAACATTGTTATAGCACTGTTCAAGTATGAAACTAAGTGAGGCTTGTAGGTTGATAGGGGCTCCATATAGGAGAGGCTATAAGAGGTAAGTGGTACCTACTGTTACCTTGGCAGAGTTTGTAAGGAATTTCTTTACTCTGTCTAGGATGCCTGTTTTCTGATGGGTTTTCTTAATGCGGTGGTAGATATGTAAATCGAATTTAAGATTGTCATTGATTGCCATACCAAGTAGTTTTCTTTGTGGGGTAATTTCAGTCATGATATTATTTAAGGAAGAAATTGTAAAGTTGTTTTTTTTTTCATGGAAATGGGATTTGGAAAAAAGTAAATTAATTTAGCTTTTTCTGGGCTTTAGTAAGAGGTGATTATCCCATAGCCAATTTTCAACAAAGTTAAAGACTTCTTGAGTGATTCAATGAAAATGTATTAGGTCATTGGGAATGCATATTAGGGTAGAAACATCAACATATTACATGAGGGAAGCTTGCTGAGATGATTTATGTAAATTGTTAATGAATATATATTAAAAGGTAGAGAGCTGAGAATGGAGCCTTGTGGCACACCAGTATTTACAAGAAGGAAGGGAGAAAAAGTGTAGAGCCATTTAACATACTGGTATCTTTCAGTTTAAGTAGTTGTTAAGCTATAGTAGTGTGGGTTGTGTTAGTCCAAGAGAAGACAGTTGATAGAGGAGTTTTTGGTGAGAAACTAGATCAAAATCTTTAGAGAAAGCAAAAAATACAGAAGAAATAATCTTGCCTTTGACTCTGGCTTTGTTAATAGTAAATGTGAAAGTTAATAAGGCCATGGGTGGGTCTAAAACCATGTTGTATGGGGATTAGGAACATTTCCTGAGGAATATGTTACTTGCGAATGCACTTCTCCAGAATTTTTGAGAAAGGGGATAATATAGTGATATGTCTAAAATTGGTTATATCAGATGAGGTTCCTTCTTTATGAAGGGGGAATGATGAAGAATTTTTTCTATAGAGAAGCAACATATGATTCCTTGATTGATTTGATAATTAGAAGAGACACAGGATAGGATATGGAAATGGCAGAAAGCTTGACATATTCACTGTGGAGATTATCTAATGAAGGAAGACAGGGTTTCAGTTTAAGAAATAGCAATTTGATGTAGGAGGTTGGGATGGGTTTTAGGGTGAAATAGGGGGTATTTGCTGTCTGAGGAGATGATACATCAGGATTGTTAGGAGGAAAATCTTTAGTAACGTCTTTGATGTTATTTATAAAATGTGTGTTAATCTAAGCAGCTATTTCAGAGGGAGTGTTATATGTGGTTGGATTATGAGTGGTAGATGTTCCTGGGTAGAGTATATTATTAATAGAAGACCAGAATTTTTCTGGAGTTGGAAGACTGATTTAGTAAGAGGTTACTAAAGTAGATTTTCTTGCATGTGATAATCTGTCTTTTAGTACAGTTATGTAGTTCTTTAAAGTGTTGTAGGTTATGTGGTGATCTATATTTTAACCATTCCTTCCAAGCCTTATCCCTTTCATATATTAGATGACTGCTTTGACTGGATAACCAAGAAGCATGATTATTCTTTACTCGTTTTGTTCTAGTTGGAGCCAGACTATTGATAGTTTTCAGGAAAAGTGAGGTAAATTTATGCACAGCTTCATCGAATGGAATATTTTTCAGGTTAGACCAGTTAAAGGGGCTTAGAATTCTGTTAGGTCAAGGGAAGTTCTAAGTAAGTGTTGCTTGCCATGATGGGTACAGAGTCTATTTACATATACAGGGAGGTGATCTCTAAGGGAGTCATAGATGGTGCCACTAGAGACATACTTAGTGGAATTAGACACGAATATCCAGTTGGGAACTGAGCCACTGATTATAGGATAGTTATAAAGTGTGAGGTGGAAATGAATCAAGACAATCAATTTTGCTGGCATAACCTTCCAATCAAATTTAATGTCAATTACAGTTTCTAATGAAAAGATAATCCTATGTGAAATCCATTCTGGGGGAATATAGAGCACTATAACATATAGTTGCGTAAATTATTTATTTTAAGATGAGAATGAGGAGTACAGCATTGTGGAATTTGGGAATAGGTTTATTGTAGAGCAGGATTTCAAAATAGTCAGGGTGTAGTAAAACTACTCCACCACCTTTTTTTGATGTCTATCAGCCATGATGTTATTAAAACCAGGGTTGAAAGTTCAGAGTTATGTATATGGAGTTTTAGTCATGCCTCTGTCATGGCAACGATATCTGGTGTATTGTGGGAGATCCCGGCATGGAGTTCTGAAACTTTATTATAGACGCTACTGGTATTTAAGGAAATTAATTTAAACTGTTTAGGTGAGTTTGAGATAGGTGGGTTAGGTATTGATGGTTTTGGTAATGGTGGTGTGGTCCCTGTTTTGGAAGGAGATTGGTGGACTGAGTAGGAGGTGGGATTTGGTTTGGGATGAGTTTTGGATGCTAGTGGGGGTCAGGATGAGAGAAGGGGTCAGGGTTGGTGTGAATATCCTCACAGAGCAGTGTGAGAGAGAGACAGAGAGAGAGAGAGAGAGAGAGAGAGAGAGAGAAATGTATATGTTTGATAAGCTTGTTTTGGTTTAATGTTAGGAGTTGTTTTATTTGGTGTGGCAGGTGTGAGGGTTTATTGGGCAAGTCTTTGTATATACTGGAAGTGATTAATTGTGAAGTGTGGTGATTTGAATGGTTAAATGTGGAGCATATAGTGGGTGAAATGTGTACAAGATTCCGTGATGTATGGTAACTTGTAAGGTGATAAAACAGGAAGAGTGAGGATGCAGTAATATTTAACAGAAGCATGTTATGTAGCTTTGTAGAGAGATGTGTCAGAGAAAGAGAGGCTGGGACACTGGGGTATGAATATAGGAGGGGTAGGAGAACACTGGGGTATGAATATAGGAGGGGTAGGAGAACAATGTGGTATGAATACAGGAAGGGTGGAACACTGGGGTATGAATATAAGAGGGGTAGGAGAACATGGGGATATGAATATAGGAGGGGTAGAACACTGGGGTATGACTATAAGGGGTAGAACACCGGGGTATGAATATAGGAGGGGCATGTGTAAATAGCTGAGTGAGGTGGATGGTGTAAGTTGTGATCACTGTGGTTATTTAATAAATATAAGAGAGTAAAGAAAGTTAAAGTACTTAAATGCAGACTGAGGGTTTAGGAATTGTGTGTGCACTTGTGACCAAGGTATATCTATATTTATTTGTATGCTTTTAAGAGGGGTGGGAAATAGGTGGAGCTCTGGGTGGAGATCAAGTCTTATAAATGTAATGCCATGAGTGATGGCTGGGGAATCAGGGGTGGGAAGGGAACTTAGCGGGAAACAACTCCAACACCAGCAAAAGCCATGTTTATCTGTTACGCTGTCAGTGGAACAATTTTATGTAATAGGAACACAGTCTAACTTATGTTTTGGAAGCACAAGATATATTCTACTGCAGAATGTACTTACAGTTGAACTGTTTAGAAGGAGTAAGGTAGGGCAAAACACTATCAATCTACAGGGAGTTGTCCTCAGGCAGTTATAGTTTCACAGCAAACAAACTGACTTCAGGAAAGTTTGCAGAGAGGAGTGGAACAAATTAATTTAGCTGAGAGAGTAACTTCAAGAGTATAATCAATTACCTGAAGGTGAAAAAGGCCGGCCGGTAATATAACAAATATTGTTTAAGGTTGCAAGCATGGGTTCTGTGGTAGGACACCGCACTTTCACTATTATTATAAAACAACATGCAATAACAAGTAGAACAACAATCAGCTATAAGCTTTAAGTGACTAATACAACTATAAGCTTTAAGTGACTAATACAGTGGCCCTTAACAACATCACAATGGTATACTCTGAGTTACCTGCTGAAATGTACCTGTGTGACTCAGCTAAGAACTTAAGATGTGCGAGTAGTAGTCAAGCTTCTTTTGTTTTTGTTTTGTGTTAGCAGAAATGGTGGTGTTTCAGAGTCTTGAGATTTAGCTCCCTAAGATGAGAACTCAGGATGTGTGAGCAGTAGTCAAGTTTCTTTTGATTTGGTTTTTTTGTTAGGAGAAACTATTGTCTTTCAGAGAAAGAGTAATGGATTTTAGTTGGCAGGGACAGAAAAGGAGAACATGGGATAAGCACACTTTCTTATGCAGCATAAGTCAGAATTTCAGAACAAACAGAATCTTACAACCATTTCTCTAGTTTGTACATAAGCATTTGCATTCCGCTCCTTAGCAGTGATTTTATGATGACCTTCTTATCATAACCATTTTACTATTATATACAACATATTCTGTCTGTTAGGCTCAGTACCTGCAGTAGTCCATAGTGCTAGCACTCAGTCCGTTTGTACAGTAATATACTATTGCTAAAGCAAAGCTATGCAGGGTAAACATTTTGATACAAACCAGTGTTAATTCAGTAATATGGTAACATTTCAGGACCACTACTTCCAAGCTATACACTAATATATCACAGTAAAACATTGTTATATAAACAGATATTGTCTCAACAGACATGTATAGTGCATAACTCCAGGTAAAGCATTCTGATACAAACAAGTATTAATTCAGTAGTATAGTAGCATTTGAGGACTGTTATTTTTAATCTATACCATAATATATCACATTGACCTGCGGTGGTGGTGCTGCGGTAGCGTTGTCGCCTCACAGTAAGACGCTGTCCAGTTCGATTCTCAGCTAGAGCGTCTTCTGCATGGAGACATGCGTGAATGGGCGTACCTTCGTTGAAGGTTGTGCGTCAGGGCTGGTAACTCGGCACGTAAAAATCAACTACCAATCATTAGCGGACCGGAGTTCTGCTGTGGCGACCCCTAAGCGGGAAAAGCCAAAAGACACAACAACAACCACAATATATCACATTAAAACACATATAAAACAGATATTGCCTCAATAAACATGTATAGTGCATGACTATTACACAGCAGAGCTATACATTGTGCAACAAAAAACGTAAAGCATTCTGAAGAAAAAAATAGGATTATATGCAAGCACTAACGTGTGCAGTGACCGACCTTAGTTATAGAAGTGAGCATGCATTAGAATGCAACAAATTTGATGGTCAAAGAATCACTGGTGGTAAAAATTAATTAAGACTGAGAAAAAAATGACTGCACAAGCTTAACAGTAGAAATGATTTATCTTTGCTTTATAAACTGTTTGTGTTGTATTACAGCACTATTAAATTACAGGAAGCTATTCTATCTGCAAAGACATGTGAGACTGCTGCTCATTTAACTTTTAGTATGAAAGATTTATTGAAATAAGATGTATTAACCGGCATATCTTTCTAAGAAAATGACAGCTGTTAAGTAAGTCAATGTGTAAATAAGTATGGGCTATGATGCATCAAATCTTCACACAAGCATTATAAACTAGCTATACACCATTAAGATGTAAACAATAACTCCAGCAAACAAAGGAAGAACACTGCTTATTGGCATAAACTGTCCAACAGTGTAGATAAATAAACTAAATAATAAAAAGAATAAAGCAATTCTTGTTCAGCCTTACTGGCCAAGAAGCTGAAAGTGCGGAAGTACTTGAAAAGCAAAACAGCATTGCATTGAAACACATATCCTTTAGTCATTAGCTGTTAAAGAAATGATTAGTTGGCAGGGTTTGAAAAGGAGGTTTATATTATCTGTGATTTCTGTGTCTGATTACCATAGATACTTAGATGTTTTACTCTGCAGGGATCTGTCTCACAAGATACTGTAAATTAAGTAATAACCGTTTCTCAGGTAGTTAATTTAGTACATTTCCTTAAATCATCTAAGGTGAACATTAATGTTAAATGCAAAAATAATGAATAGGATAATTATACATTATTAAGCAAATTAGCACACAAATCTAGGCCAGCTTTTCTGAGATTGCGAAGTTCATACATAGGTTCACTTTTTTGCCTGAAGTAGGTTTTGCTGTGCCCTGCTGGAAAGTACTGAGCTTGAAGCTAATATGGCACTTTCACTGTTTCATTCCTTCTCAGTACACAGGGTGCCTGAACTGCTCCCTGCGCAGTCGGCATTAAATCAGAGAGCAAAGCATAATCAGTCTGCATTGTTGGAAGAATTGATTTAGCAGCCTCTGGGAAATGACAACAGAAAAATGACTCCAAGTCACCAAGTTTCATGCCTTCGCAGGAGTCCTTCTCGATGATACTGGCTGTCTGCTTGCATGGAGCCTGCAGGGCCAGAGAGGAAAGAGCAATGAATAATGCATCACTCTCTAAAGCTTTTGCTTCCCCACAGTGCTGTTTTTCTGTATTTCCTCATTTATTTGTAGAAAGTCTGCCCTTCCCAGGAACTTCACAGGTAAATTGCCTCTTGTCAATGTCAGTTCACATAGATTTCCACTGGTATATGCTTAGCAAAATAATCTCCAGAGTCCAAATAATCAAACTGGCCTTTTATGTTGCTAAGCATATTTTCTTAACTGTACAGAGAATTTACTAAGGGCCATGCCCTACAGAATGCTGTACATCAAAGAGTGGTCACAAATGCTATACTTTTAATCCATATATTGCCTCTTACGTGAGTGCTTCTTAAAACAAAGTCTGCATGGAATGAAACAGATGTACCCTGCATTTATCCGATGATTTTGATCTTGAATTTTGTATGACAAATGCATTTTGCTATTGCAGATTTATTCTGAAGAAATCTTTTCATGCCTATTCTTGATTAAAATTGCTTTTACATTTCTCACATGTCTTTGATTATAAACAAAAGTAAGAAAGGTATGGGATGACTTAGGAGATATGCTACAACAAGTAAATAAACAAATGTGTATTAAACTGCTGTCAAATGTCAATATTTTTTGTACTGTCATGAATGTTATGGGTAAAATGAGAAAATATGGTGCAATTAATAACAGAAGACATATAATGCTTATTACTGTCCTTCTGGCTTTGTGTGTAGATATCTTCCTCACTGTTTACATTTATGATATGACTGCAGATTGCAGCACAAGGGAAATTAATTTGTATAGACTAATATTTTCTGTTTACTCATTAAATAAAATAAATATGCACATTTCAGTATAGTATGGATCCTTCTCCCTTCGATGAGTCAAAACTACAAAAGAAGACAAAATAGCCAAAGCACATAAAGCCAAACGTATGACTAGGTTTTGACTAAAATTAACTAAGATGGACTTGCAGTTATAGCTATTTAAAATGTTCTATGACACCTATCCCAATAACAGTAGCTCAAATGAAACCAGAATTTTTAAAAAATAATTTAAGGTGAGATTGATTTCAGTTTTTTACATGGATGCAAAGCCATCACTACCTCTGTAACAGGCTTTGTCCCCAGCATCTCCCTTAATAAAAGCAGTTTAGTGATGCCTGCAACTTGAGGAAATGGAAATGCCCCCTGTGGCAACCTTATACAAAAATAGTAAAATTTTTCAATTCCTGACATTCTCACTAGCAGTACTCATAGGCATTGGGGACTCTATAATTAAACCACTGAGCTATAGATTTTGTTACAGACAAAATAGTGTTAAGATTCATTCATGTCCTCTGTATTCTGAACAATTTAATGGATGGAGGCCATCTTGCATGTAGTACCAACAGAAGCAGAATTATACGTACATCTGCCAGGGCACATTCATTATACAATACAAGGAAATGAACAACAGCTCTGAGGACCTGTCATTCAATCAATGCACACTATGGAACTGTGCACCCTTCTTCTTCTTCTTCTTTAGGCTTTTTCCGGTTAGGGGTTGCCACAGCGGATTATCTGTCCGATCATGATTGGCAGCGGAGTTTTACAGTGTTGAGTTGCCAGCCTGGCGCCCAACCTTCCACAGAAGGCACACACACACACACACACACACACACACACACACACACACACACACACACACACACACACACACACACACACACACACACACACACACACACCTAGGGCCAATTTAGAGTGTCCAATCTACCTGCAGCATGTCTTTGGGATGTGGGAGGAAACTGAAGCACCTGGAGGAAACCCACACGACCACAGGGAGGACATGCAGACTCCGCACAGAAGGCACCCCTTGTGAATAGTGAACGAAGTACTCAGTGGTAGTGGGTGAACTGTATTTCAGTGGTATATAGCATTACATGTTATGAATGTATGGTACAAATAGCAGAAAAGATGCCGGGAAAAAAAAAAAACAGGAAGTATAGTCCAATGAAGTGCCTTGCCCACAGTCAGGAAGTAGCAAATAATGACTGAAGGAATCAAACCTATGGCCACAGGATAAAGCTAACATCCTTACTCTTCTGTGCTAAGACATGTCTGGAACTGCTTTGCTTTGCCTTCTTTACTGCTTTTGTTACAGAATTCTGAGTAACTACACACAAGGTACTGGAAAGAGATATTTATCTACTGGATTTTGGCTGGGAGGCATAGCAAGGCTGCAATATGAGAACAGTACTCAAGACACAGCAGGCAAGAAACTGCATTAGTACTCACTTAGGAGAAGACTGCACAGTGTTTAATTATTTACTTGCATACAAATGACAAGGTAGACCAAGAAGAAAAAAAGAAACTGTCTAGCTTGTACTATTGGTAGAATCTGATCCAGTAATAATATAATAGTTTGTGGTTTCACAAATTAACATTCTTAGAACTGAATAAGGCAGCACATATTTTTACAAAAAATATATCTATATTATATTATATTCATATCTATCTATCTATCTATCTATCTATCTATCTATCTATCTATCTATCTAATCCATGTATATGGATCCCTGAAAGAAGATCAAATCTTAACAAGAGCGATTGAAACACCAAACCCACATTACCAAAAACTAGGAAAATCGAATGCAATGGTAGGATCACAAAATCTTCTTTTCTGAAGGGGGCAAGCCCCTCTGCATGCTAATTAAACATACAAACTCTAGACTGCATTGTAATGGGGAAAGGGGCATAACTCCATCCCTCATTGCACTGCAATTTCCCATAGGGAAAGCCTATAATTTCCAGATTTTCTGTGATGTAATTTTTTTGTTTCAATATTTCCTGTTGTGAACATTTGATCTTCTTCAGGGACTCATACATATATATATATATATATATATATATATATATATATATATATATATATATATATATATATGCATATGTATACACACACACACACACACACACACACACATATATAGATATATATATATATATATATATATATATATAGATATAGATAGATATATATAGATATATAGATAGATATATATATATATATATATATATATATATATATATATATATATATATATATAGATATATATAGATATAGATATATATAGATATATAGATACATAGCGAGAGGAGAGAGAAAATGGAAGACTGACTTACTCAAGCCTATATCACCATTTTTCATCTTTGCTGCTTTATGTTTTGCATGTGGATTGAAGTACACACATGAAATTTCACTTGTTTAGACTTTTTTAAAAGCCTTGTTGGACTCAGGGAATCACTTGTTTCTTTTTGGATGAGATAGAATTCATTAATACTAATTTTGAAACTGAAGTGATATTTCATTAGTAATAACATTTTAGTTTTTGTTGTATTAATAGTAATGTTTTCAGCTCTCTGTTTTATTGTAGGTTAACAAAGTAATTTAATAGCATTCCACTTTTGTAATATTTCTTAGTTATGTCATTGTTTTAAATTGCTATTGTTTTTCATATTTTTGTAAAGAGCTTAGGACTTGGTCACTAAAAATGATTAAAAGTTCTTATAGCAATCACTTCAAATGGTTTGTAAGTTTTATAATTTTTGTGATACTGATTTATGTCAAAAAACAAATCGTGTAATGTATCCATTTTCTAAAATAATTCTAAGACATGTAAATAGTTATTGTTTGATTACTGTTTTCATATATCACTTATTTGTCTTCTGCTGTTTATTTCTGCCATTATGATTATCACTTCAATAATTTAATAAAAAGATTTTTGACGATAAATAGTAGTCATTTCCATCTTTTTTTATTGGGACTCGATCAATTAAAACATATGCCTTATAGGGTTAGGGCCATGCGCCATTCAGTGACTGCATGACATATACGTGATTTCAATTTAGTTATGGAATTAGACCTTAGCAGTACAATGCTACAAATGTAAATGAGAGACCAGTTGGCATAATGATTAAGGTCTTTGCCTCCCATGCACAAAGTACAAGGTTCAATTGTGACCTCTGGCCAATGTCTGCTTGGACTTTGCATTTCTCCCTGTGTCTCTGTGAGGTGTCTCCCACCTCTGAAAAACATGTTGAGTGTTTCCATCTCAAACTCACCAATTAATTTAGCTGTGGACTTCCCCCAATAGGGGGGGACAGTTGTACAGACCAACTGCTTTGGGCATCGACTATAGTGATTTGCCAGAAAAATACAATTCTATGAGAAGTAGACCACAAATATGAGACATTCTGTGAAATTCTGGACAGTTGACAGGTATGCACAGCAAGCATACTCCAGTATAATGATAGGGTAGTATTCGTAATCTCAGACTATGCCTCACAGCAGGGCTGTGATTGTGAGGAACATTATGCCCCACTGCATGGTTGTGACAATGAGGAAAATACTGCATTCAGACACTATTTGCAAGACCTACTAGATAAAGCAAGACACCATGAACTGGTGTTGATAATGGGAGGCTTGAATGCACATATCGGGACACACAGAACAGGATATGACTATATGCTTCTAATGGGTGGGCAACAGGAGTAAAGAAGGAGAGGCCATTTTACTGCATTTTTTGCTGTTTAACTGTATTTGGTCATACTGCGAGTTCTATTCATTTGACTATAAGTGATTAATCTGTGCTTCATTGTGAGATTTTTCTTACTGAATTCTTAACCTTAAAATTGAGTAGCATAGTCTAGATACATGTCTGTTACATCCAGAGCTTCAGCTGCATGGTTTTTAACCCTTTTTGAGGTATTCCAGCTGCAAGTTTTCCCTTAATAGCACTTGTGTTATCATTAGTAGTAGTACTCATAGACCTTCCTCCCTTTACCCTCTTAGCTCTTTCAGTTTCTGACAAATATAGATGGACAATTTCCTACATTTTCTCCTGCCAGTCTGGTTGACATGGCCATCCTGAGACAGTGCAGCAACTGCTCATGTACATGGACAACCCTCTACTAATATCACCTAGGAACACAATTTGTGAGAGATGCAATTACATCAATCACCTAGTGTCATTGTTCTCTCCCCCACAAACCAGTATATCTGGCACTGAGAAGGTTGGCAACACGAACACCACACCTCAAGCATCACCCACACCTACACAACACTCCCCCAGATATGCGGAGGTCCCCTACAAAAGCATACCCAAACAAGAGAGAACTCCTCGGCATAAATGCTTGTGAACTCCACTGCCCACCACACCACACACCACACATAGTCCACACACCTGTGTCTCACAGCCACTAAGGCCTAAACATAAACCCAACATATTAGTCATAGGAGACTCCATTGTGAGACACACAGATGTGCCCCTTACCAGGCTGGATAAGGAGAAAGTCATGGTTAACTGTTTGACGGGTGACAGAATCTGCCATATCAACAATGCACTCAAGTCTTTCAACAGGTACTGTTATGATTTTGTTATAGTCCATGTTGGAGTGAAAGACTTGAGACATACCTCCCTGGACTATATGAAGAGAGACATGATCAAGCTCATTGAGTATGTGCCCCAGGCAGGTAAGCAGCATTCTACCATCATCCAGAATGATGCCTCAATACAAACAGAAAATGATTGACTTTAACAACTGGCTTAGTTTCTGGTGTCATTCTAAGGGGATCCAGTACCTGACAGTCTGGAATGACATGATTGACAAGCCTCGATGCTTTGCCAGAGATGGCCTGCATCTGTCTCCCTTGGGCTTCAGGCTCCTGGCAAAGGCTCTTGCCTCCCCCATAGTGCCTTTTTTAGACAATGCCATGAGGTCAAAACTACTAATATGAAAATTTCATTAAAACGTAAATGAAAGGTCATGCTGCTAAATGCTAGAGTCGAAACATGAAACTGCACTCATTGCAAGCATTCTTAACCCTGGAAGAAGCTAACATTTGTGCAGTCACAGAAACCTGGTTTAAAGTGGTAGAGAGCACCTCAGCCATACCAGGTTACTCATCCTATCATTCATTTAGGCCCCAAACCATGGGCAGCAAAACAGTAGGAGGTGGAGTTGCAATATGTGTAAAAGGCATACACACCTTTAGGCTGGTCAAACAGTAAGATGATGCACAGGAAATACTCCAGGTGCAGTTAACAACTGACAAGACCCCTATTCAAATCATAGCTAGCTACAGGCCTACAACTCTGACCCAAGATGCCCACTCCACCTATCTGGACTTCTTCGAATCTATCAAAATTCGACCCTTTACCATCCAACCATAGACTGGAAGAAATACTCATGCCAAAACACAAATGCCCAGAGATTCCTTGACTTCTTCAATGCAAATGCCTCAGACCAGTTGGGTGACACCCCCACAAGAGGTGAAAATATCTCGGACTTGGTATTAACCAACGTGTGTGTATACTGGTGGGGTAGCAGGGTAACATATGTTTTTTACAAAAATTTTTTTACAAAAATTACTTTTATTTTTTACAGGTTGTTTATATGTGATTTACATATTCTATAGATATGTGTACTAAATAGGTAATGTGGTATAGCTACATATTTTTTTATACTCCTTGAGTACAACTAGTTTTAATAAATGTATTTAGTACTAGCTGTTTTTGCAGTAACAATGATGGTGTTTCTTTAAATGTGTAACAAGTAATCAGGAAGGTAGTGCATTTGAATGTTAAGCACTGTATTTAAGGGATGAAGGTTTGTGACTTATAGCACCATCTGAAGAAGCAGTCTTTGTAACTGTGAAAGCGCTTACATTTGGATTCCATTAAAGATGTTTTTATTTTTATAACTGCTGGCCATCATTTTATTCTGGTCCATTTTATGCTTTTCCTTTCTTCACATATGTCCGCAATCTCAAGGGAAGCACCCAGATCTGCTCAGAACTGGTGGCCAAGGACACCACATACACAAACCCTGTAGATATAGCCAACCTCCTGGCAGACATGTTCAGTGAAAACTTCACTCCTCTGCCCCCCCAACAGTAAAACAGGACAGCCCCAGTACCTGACCCCACCCCTTATTTCTAGCGAGCAAGTCATCACTGCCCTTTTAAAGGCAAAAAATGCAGCCTCCATGAGACCTGATAACATCCCAGGCTGCATCCTACATGAACTCAGGCAGGAACTTGCAGCACCATTAGGCACCCTATTCAACCAAAACCTGTGTACTGGCTTCATTCCAGCTGAATGGAGGACAACTACTATCATTCCTTTGCACAAAGGTGGAGCGTCCACCCATTAGCCTAACTAGCCTGATCTGCAAGGCCATGGAGTGGATTATCATGGACCTCATTATCAAGGACATTGGCAATGTCCAGACATTTGATCCTACACAGTTTGGTTTTGTCAAGGAGAGGTCATGCCTGTTCAATTTGGTCGACTTCTTTGAGACAGTCACCAAGGCCATAGATGAGGGGAAGGTGGTATACACTGCCTACCTTGACCTGGCTAAGGCCTTCAATACTATTCCCTACTCAGGTATAATAGATAAACTCTCTCAAATAGACATCAATCCATATGTTACCAGATGGGTAGCAAACTGGCTCACTAGTAGCACCCACCTAGTCAAAATAGGGGAAGCCACCTCAAGTAGTAGAACTGCAACAAGCAGTATACCCCAGGGATTGGTCTTGGGACCTCTGCTGTTTGGGATATACTTCTCGGAGGTGCAGGGCAAATCTAGTGAGCTATGGCTGGCCAAGTTTGCAGATGGCTGCAATCTGGGTGCTGTCATCAATTCCACTAGTGATATGTTCATCCTCCAAGAGAGCCTCATCCAAACAAATTACTGGGGCCTGAAACATGGCCTCAAACTGAATGCCAAAAAATGCATCATCATACCTTTTGGGGAAAATGATGTCCCCACAAATTATCACATTAATAATAAGGCACTAAGCAGCAATCAGTTGTGAGGAACTTAGGCACCCAGGTTGATAGCAAACTGACTTTTGACCACCATATTGCCTCCGTTGTCCGGAAAGCTTTCTACCTGACCTACCTTATTAGTAAAGGTATCTCATCCAGGGACAAGGTGGTAATAACAGCCCTGTATTCTTCCCTTATAAGACCTATTATTAAGTACAATGCCCTTTCAGCATGTAGCTCACAAGGCACATGCAGCAGCTGGAGAGACTACAGAGGTTCCTCACCTGGAGAATCCAAGGCCTCAAAATCTACCCTACACAGATAGACTAAAAGCCCTGTCCCTCTACTCAGTCTCCTACAGATTCCTCAGAGGTGACGTCTATCTGGCATACAAAGCAATCTCAGACCCCACCCTGATGGGACTACTGCATATCCGCAAGTCAAGCTCCACTCGAGTAACCCACATGCATGACCTCAGCCTGGTACGTGACATCAATAGGATTAGTTGGCGGGGCAGATTTGGGTCCCAGAGACTCCCCTTTTTGTGAAATGGACTCCCTCTCCACATAAAGCAAAGTACATCATTCAACCTTTTTAAGTGCAACCTGGATAACAGGGTGGGGAACAGAAAATACACACCTGGGATTCCTCCTGTGTCCCTGCTGGACAGTGGCATAAGGTGCTGACTTGTTAGAACATGGGCTAAATTCTTGGCTAGGCTTGTAAGGGCTTCAGGTCCAATAGCTTGGTAACTTCCTATGATGCTATGATCCTAAGAAGAAGAGCCCACTCTAGAAGTAAGAATAGCACTAAGGAAAATGAAGTCAGGGAAAGCAGCAGGCTCAGATGAGGTCACAACAGATATGATTAAGATGCTGGGTGACAGAGGGGAGAAATGGCTCCAGAGGGTACTCATAGCAGTATGGAGAGAAAGGCATATTCCAGATAACTAGAGAATAAGCCGACTCATGCCAGTGTACAAGAAAAAAGGGGACATCCACAACTGTGGGAAGTACAGAGACGTCAGACTCCTGTCACATTGCATGAAAGTTCTGTAGAGGGTGATTGATAAATGGATATGCAGAGTAGTAGAAAGTAAGATGGAAGATGAGCAGTTCGGATTCAGATCAGGATGCAGCACAACTAACCCAATGTTTCCAGTGAGGCAGATAGTTGAGAAGAACTAGAGATGAGAAAAGTGTTCACCTGGGCATTTCTAGACTTGGAGAAAGCATATGACTAGGTCCCAAGAAAGCTGATTTGGGCAGTACTGTGGTGAATAGAAGTCCCAGAAACACTGGCAGAATCAGTGCAGGCTATGTACAAGGACATGATAACTCAAGTATGAACAGTGTTCTGTCTCACGAAAGGGTTCCCAGTGCCAGTGGGTGTGCATCAGGGTTCATCTCTGAGCCCACTGCTGTTCATACTGGTGATGGACTACATTTGTAAACAGGTCACTGGGCACAGATCAACAAAGATGCTGTATGCATATGATGTGGCAGTACAGGCAGACTCTGAGCAAGAACATCAGCAAAGTATAGGGGAATGTAATGGAGTGCAAAACTGAAGGCACACGGGATGAAACTAATCCCAGATAAGACCCATGGCAATGGCAACAAATTGGGAAATCAGAAGTAGCAAGAATTGTGATAGAAGGGAAGATAGTGGAATAGGTTAATGCCTTCAAGTATCAGGGAGGGGTGGTTGACGAGAAGCGAAATCTGAATGAAGACATCAAAGCTAGAATCAGAGGGGCTGCAGCCAACTGGCATAGAGTGTCAGGTGTAGTCTATGACAGAAGAATGGTAAAGAAGCTGTCTGTAAGTAAAGTGTACAAAACAGTGGTGTGACCAGTACTACTGCATGGTACTGAAACCTGGGCAGTAAAAGCAGAGCAGATGAGGAAGCTAGAGGTGATAAAAATGAAGTACCTGAGAAGGGTGGTAGGATGCACACTGTGTGACAGACGAAGAAATGAGGACATAAGAGCAGAAGCCAAAGTAGCTCCAGCTGCAGAAAAGATCAAAGAGAGTAGGTTATGGTGATTTGGACATGCAGAAAAGCAGAAGACAATCTAGTGAAGAAGATTTGAAATAGATAGGAAGAAACTAAGAGGAAATAAGGATGTCCACCCAAGAAATGGATGGATTGTGTGAGAGAAGATCTGTGACAGTCAGGCATGAGTGTCGAAGAAGGCAGTAAGGTGGCATTGAATAGAGAGAGATGGCAACAGTTAACATGATACCCTGACCCCATGTAGAAAAAATGGGAAGAAAGGGGGCTGATGATGATGATGATGGAGTATGGTTCTACAAAACATCAATCATGGTGTAGAGAGGCTTGTAGTAGCATGGTGAAGTAACCAGAAAGGCATACCTTTTTGCACTGCGATTGAAATATGAATTAATTTTCTTCTATTCCTTTAGAAACTACACCTACATACTAAATTGTATTTTGATTAATAGGCTGAGAGACAGGTTGAACAAAGCTATTCTGTTAGCCAAACAATATAGGCGAACATGAAGCTACATCCCAGACTGACATCAGCAACCACTGCAACATACCCATCACAATGCAATGTGTGTTTTTGAGGCCTGCACTGTGATGTATCTTAAATCACATATTACTCAGTCCACACAGAATAGGTTTAATATGCTATGTTAATCAGGGACAGTTTCTTGGCTTTGCAGTGCTCAGAATATCAAATAATATGCTTGTAACATTATGTCATATTAGGTTTATATGTTGTGTTTTATGCATATGAACATAATAAAACTACTATATTTTTCTCAAAATAGTAAATTGTATATACAGACAATACCACTAGACAGATCTGCATGCATAGTGTTTTCTATCTTTCTACAGAGGTTACATACCAGAACTGTTTGATATTAGATAACATAATGTGTACAACACTGCACAAAGTTTAAGTACTGTAACTGTTTGATATTAGATAACATAATGTGTACAACACTATACAAAAGTTAAGTACCATAACTGTTTGATATTAGATAACATAATGTGTACAACACTGTATAGAGGTTAAGTACCATAACTATTTGATACTAAATGACATGATGTGTAGAACAATGCTAAAAAACACTTGACTGGTTCCTGCAGATACATATTAATTGGTCATCATGTTCCTTAGTTGACATGCAAAACAGCAACCAAAACATGCGGTCCAATAATTACATCATTAATACAATACATCATCACACAAATAAAAAACATTTCTGACTCTTTATCAACCAAACCATTTGCTAAGATCCGAAAATCAATTGTTTATCCATGTTAAGAGACCTAAACTCCCTGTAGGCCAATACCTTTACTCTTTCACTGTAGCTAAACTCTGGAATGCCCTTCTACCTTCTCTACGGACTATAAATAATGCCCAGTCATTCAAAAAAAATCACTCTACCAACATCTCTCCTCTCACTGGCTATGCCCTTGCACCATCCCCAATTCCTCAGTCACCTGATTACTAAACTGACTCATCTCTCAGGTACCCACACTCTTTTTCACTCTTCCTATTGCGCACTCACCCTTAATTACAACACAGTGTGCCTCACCCTACCTCACATGGTGTGTAAAAATTGTGTAAGTGCAGATTATCACTGAATACCTGCCAAGCACCCGAGTCTTCCATAAAATGTTGCTATACATTGCCTATGTTACTGTGTTACTTCTAACTCCTATATTATTCTATTGTATATTGTTAAATGCTGTTATTACTCTTGTATATTGTTAAATGCTGTTATTAACTCTCTAAATAATCTCTTAATTATGTACAATGTTTTTTTTTTTTTTTGGGAGCTTTTCTCCCCGGGCCTCCACTGAAAATGGGCTCATTTCAGCCCACTGGACTTTCCTGGTTAACAAAAGCAAATAAATAAATAAATAAAACAAATTTCCTGAGACAAAGATTAAAATGTCTCAGTATCTTCTTCATATTCAGATGCATTTTTTCATAACCTTAATGATTAAGCCTGACCAGATTAATTTAAGATGTAGGTTAGGATTAGCGCCAGGAGCAGGGCTAGGGTTAGTATGCATTACTAAGGAGGGGGAGGGGTCTTGCTTATTTCAGCTGTGTTTATTTTTTCATCAGGCATTCTTTTCCTATGGTTCAGTAATTCTGAGGTGTTGTTAATTTCTTGTCCTAGTAAAATATGGGTGTCTTAATTGTAACTATCTGCTTAAATACAAACATTGGGTTTCCAAATATTTTAATCTTTGTCTCAATGTTGCTCCTGTTCAAACATATAACATCAAATATATCTGTGATAAGAATAGGTTATGTACAATCTAGTTTCTTTAATCAAGGTACCATAAAACATTAAAAATGTATGGAGCAGTAGTAGACAGATACTCTGCTGAGATGTCATCCTTGCTATGAGCATAAAAAGCAAGAATGCCTCTAAAAGTACAACAGAGGAAACTGGAGTTAATGAATACCCTGTAGAATTCAGTTCACATTCTCTACCCCAACAGTCTATGAAATAGCAAACACAGATAATGCAATCTGATGGCAGTCAGTATCACTCAAGTAAATTATTACTATCAGAGTACTAAAAGAGTCAACTCAGCAGAGACTAAATATGTCTGCGGATTATAGTTTCTATTGTCTGCTGCCTGCTGGATAGGGCAGTATCTCAGTATCTTCTTCATATTCAGATATTCAGATGCACTTTTATAACCTTAATGATTAAAGGAAAAGAGGCACAACTTACCAGCAGCAGAAAAAAATAAATTATATATAGATATATATATATATATATATATATATATATATATATATATATATATATATATATTTATGTGTGCGTGTGCGTGTGTGTGTGTGTGTGTGTGTGTGTGTGTGTGTGTGTGTGTGTGTGTGTGTGTGTGTGTGTGTGTGTGTGTGTCTGTGTGTCTGTGTGAGTGTGAGTTTTTCAAATGGCCATTGGTCTATTGTATGGTAGGTCAACAGCTGCTTAGTTGACCAATGTGCCCGTTGACAATGGGTGCTTCTGTTTTCAAGTGCAACTACATATATATATATATATATATATATATATATATATATACATATATATATATATATATATATATATATATATATATATATATATATACACATATGTCTGTGGGTCTACTTCTTTTGTACAAAGTTTCAGTACTCCGGAACCCACTTGATTGAAACCTGTTGTTCCTGCTACCCATCTCCAGGGACATGCTTCATATCAGAAACATTATTTCTAATAACTGGGACCTGTTAACTGAATCTCAGCTCATGACCACAGCTACTGGCACCTTTCTTCTAAAAGAACAAGAACCATCAGAATGAACCTGGAAAACAGAGATTCTCCTTTTTGGATCAATAGCACAACCACATCTAATGCACTATTAGGTATGCATTCTTGTATGAAATGAGTAGTTTGCCCTTATATTTTATCAGGAACCCAATACACTTTTCCCCACTGTAACTACACTATTAGATATTCCAAACATTTTTTCTGTCACTCAACAGCAGTAGTTTATGCTGGTATATGTGAAACTTGTTCAGCTTTTTATATTGGAAAGACAGCTAGGAAGCTCTTGGAAAAGGATTAAGGAACACTTAGGAGCGATTAGATCTAATAATATGAACAATGCCCTAGCTAAACATAGCACTGCCTGCACTTCTTTTAAGAAATTTTATTTTATTATTCTTGAACAAGTACAATGTTTTTTTTGGTGATTGGGAATGTTACCTAGAATTAAGGGAACTTAAATGGCAGTTGCTTTTGAATTCTGAAGCATTTCCTGGGTTAAATGAAAGTGTCAACATCAAATGTGCTTTAAGATGGAACTATTAGGAGTAGTTTACTTTACCCCTATGAATATGCATTTCATGTACATATATACATATTCATATTAGTTTCACACTTTATACTATTTCATTGGTACTGTTTGAATGTTATATTGATATTTCATTGGTTTCTGTACTAATGTTTTGATTTAATTCATTGGTTACTGTACTTACATGTGATTTACTCTGAATTATACTGTATGTGTTTGAAAATTTGGTTATTCTGAAGAAGCTCTTTCATCTAATAAGAGCGAAAACTTAATTGAACTGTTTGATGCCTGCGAGTTTTATTTACTATATTAATTAATTGTTTTAGCGTTTTAAATAGAAGAAGTTTTATTTTTATATTATTTTCTCTTCTGGTGCACGTTTTTTGTTGTATATATAGATATATACATATATATATATATATATATATATATATATAGATATATACATATATATATATATATATATAGATATATACATATATATATATATATATATATATATATATATATATATATATATGTGTGTGTGTGTGTGTGTGTGTGTGTGTGTGTGTGTGTGTGTGTGTGTGTCTGTGTGTGTGTGAATCTAATTTCATCAAGAGGCCCAAATGTTGACACTCACAATGCTGGCAACATGAATGTTGACATGCTACTGTGTATGTGCCAATTAATAACTTCAGTGCATGCAAACACTACAAGTAAAATAAAACCAAAACATTTTTTTTCCAGGGGGTCAAGCCCCTGCACCTCCCATGCCCCCTTCTAATTATATACTAACTTTGAGATTGCCTAATATCAGAAAAGGGAAGTTTTCAAACCCCATGAATTGTGTGATCACACACCTGAAGATTATCTGTGTAGTTGACAAAATTCTGTCAACTAAATAGATGTCAATCATGCATGGATTTGATTTAATTCATTTCCCCAATAAATATATATGTGTGTATATAAAATATAAATAGATAAATAGAGATGCACAAATACAAATATATTGATACACGAATATCAGCACAACAGATTCCAGGTGTAGTGTAACATATATAAATGAATACAGTGTCAGTTATAAGTAATACATGCATTCATCCATCCATCCATCCATCCATCCATCCATCCATCCATCCATCCATCCATCCATCCATCCATCCATCCATCCATCCATCTATCCATCCATCTATCCAGCCACAGTCACTTTTTCCAATTTTTACACACAGGGTTGACGTGTAACTTTAACAATGACAATCATCTAGAGCCAAGGTTCACCCCACCAGGTGGCTAGCCCTGTCATGGTAGTTCATCCGTACCACACACTCGGATGCACACTCACACCTATGGCTAATGCATATTGGCAAGGAATACCAGAGGTCGCAGACAAAGATTTTCAGTTATTTTAATCTGATGTTGAAAATACATAGAACTACAATATGAACCCAACTTTTTCGACACAATCCTAGACAGTGGAATGATGAATATCATATTTCAAATGACTATATATATATATATATATATATATATATATATATATATACTGTCAAGGATAACAGTTTAATAAAAACTGTATGCATTTTTTCAGGGATATGGATATAAAAGCTGAGAGGGAGGACACATTACAATGGTTTAAATGCAACAGATATTTGGGGACTGGTAGAGGAGCACAATAAATCTATTTGTGTGAAAATAACGTGCATTGCTTTATTACAGATAAAAACAATGTCATCACTTCTTGATACGTTTGATACAGCCACCAGTGACTGTGTGGCTTTGTACTGACACACACTGTCAAATGGTTATCATGTTTCTTAAGTCTGCTGATTCTGGATTCACAGACATTCATTTTCATGTAACCCTGCATGCTCCTGGATGTTTGCATGGGGGCCACACAAAGAGTTTGTTTTCATTTTCTGATTAGGCCCACCAGTTTAAATCCACCATAGATCTGGGGGCAACATTTTCACTGAATATTCTGAAACTTGGTGTCACATAAGACCATACATGCAGACATGCTCAGTTCCTCACTTGCTAAAGAATCATATAAGCTTTGTTGGGATCACTTCTTTTGAGAGAACCTTTACAGGCTCAGGGGCAGTCCCTTTTCTCAAGTGTAAACTGCTTTGGAAACAGTCTTTTCCACATGTTCAAATTCTTTGTGACTATCCTTGTTCTAGGCTAACAACTTTTATTTATTTTTTTTCTGCGTCTTGGTTAAAGAACATTATATAGCAGTAAAGTATAGAATGAACAATTTGTAGTATGCTGCAAATCCAGATTTTTCACTTATCATTATGAGTAAGCAGTACTTAATTTATATAGGCCTTATTGCAACATAAAAACTAAAAATTAAAAAAAAAATCACACTGCTTTAGGACAAATGTATATTTGTTTCATGCTTTGGTATCAAGTTTGCATGATAAAGAATTTCTAAAACTTCTGTAACATGTTGCAGATGCTCCATTCAAACATTGTCAACTATCCTGATATTATAGCATGGATTTCCTTCTACTCAGTAGGCTGCAACCTGTTGCAAGGTGACCTGGGTCTTGCCTTTTGAGTCATGAAAGACTCAAGTGTCTCTTTCATTCTGTTTGTTAAAAAAAAAAGAAAACATTGGCTTTACAAACACCTGCACCATGGTCCGAAATGTATGCTAACAGATAAACAAGAGTCACTAGAGGGAATTTACAGTAAGGGTATCATGTACAGCCCTACTCAATCTGAGATGAACAGTATTAACTGCTTTTAAGGGTGACAAGAACTTTTAATTGTGTTTTTTAGTTACATCTGTAACCTAAAATGCAAGTCCCAGATTTGTGTCATCAGCTAGTCAATGATTCCACATATAATGAGCCTGTGGACATTACTAACCTTGAACACTTCACTCCCCTGCCCCTGCCACACCTACCCCAAGACATCCCTACCACGTGCCCTCTACCTTGTAACTCTAAAGAGCAGGTCATGAATGCCCTCTCTAAGGTCAAAAACGCAGCATCCATGGGACCTGATACCATCCCAGGCTGAGTCCTACATGGGCTCAAACAAGAATTAGCAATGCCACTGGGTACTCTTTTCAATCATAGTCTAAGCACTAGCTGAATGGAAAAAAGCCACCGTTATCACCTTGCACAAAGGTGGTACTTCCACTGACCCTGGGAACTACAGACCTATTAGCCTGACTAGCTTTATCTACAAGGCCATGGAGAGAATCATGGACCTTATCAACATTATTGGTACTCTCCAAACACTTGACCCTACTCATTTTGGATTTGTCAAAGGGTGATCATGCCTGTTAAACCTGCTGGACTTCTTCAAAACAGTGACAAAGGCCCTCGATGAGGGGAAATCTGTGCATACAGCCTAGCTAGACTTAGCCAAGACTTTTGACACTACCCCCCCCCCCTCCCCAGGCATAATTGTCAAACTCAGCCAGCTAGGTATCAACCTGTATATCATTAGATAGGTCACTAAATGGCTCACTGATGCAACCCATATAGTCAAAATAAGGGAGTCCACCTCCAACAGCAGACCTGTAACCAGTGGTGCTCCACAGGGATCAGTCCTGGGACCTCTACTGTTTGGAATCTATTTCTCCAAAGTGCAAGCTAAAACTAAAGGTCTGTGGCTGACAAAGTTTGCTGATAACTACAAACTTGGAGTGGTCATAGAATCTCCAAATGATGTCAACATCCTACAAGGAGGTCTTACACAAACTAATGATTGGTCCCAAAATCATGGCCTTAAAGTCAATTCAAAAAATGTATTATCATTTCAGTAAGAGTGATGTTCCTGCAAACTAACACATCAATAACAACACCCTAAGTACACACTCAGTGGTAAGACACCTGGGAATACAGGTTGACAGCAACCTTACCTTTGATCACCATGTCTCCACAGTGGTAAGAAGAGCATTCTGTATTGCTCATCTCATAAGTAAGGGTATTCTTCCAGAAAAAAAAGAAGCTGTAACCTCCCTGTACTCTTCCCTCATCAGGCCAATAACTGAGTGCAATGTCCCTTTTGGTATGTACCTTTCCAAGCACCTGCAGCAGTTTGAGTGACCACAAAGGTTCCTAACAAGGACAATTCAAGGTTTTCAGCATCTGTCCTATGTGGATCATCTGAAATCACTGTCACTTTATTCTGTTTCATACAGACTATTCAAAGGCAATCTTTGCCTCACATATAAGGCAATCTTTGACCCTGCTTTATTGTAAATGCTGCACATCAGTAAGTCAAATGGTACACGGGGTACTCACTCTCAAGGCCTTAATTTGGTATGTGATATTAATAGAACCTGCTGGAGGGACAGATTTGTCTCCCAGAGGTTACCACACCTTTGGAACTGATTCCCACTTCATGTCAAACAAAGCACCTATTGGTCCTCTTTGAATGTAATCCGGATGATTGGATGGGAAACCGTGAATTCACCTCAGGAGTTCCACCTATGTCTCTCTTCGACAGAGATGATATGTGCTGATTGTGGAAATAAGGGTAAAACTTGGCTAGGCTTGACAGGGCCCTAGGGTCATTAGCCTAGTAACCTCCTATGATCTTATGTTCCTAACACAATGTATTCCTGGCCCCTCAAAAAAATTACCACTACAGGTCAAATAAAGTACCATTCCGGCTGCCTTTAAGGCTAGTCCTGACAACTGAAAGATACAAATTTACAGTAAGGGTATTATGTATAACCCCACTCAATTTGTGAGATGAGCAGTATTAACTGTTTGTAAAGGGTGACAAGAACTTTTAATTGTGTCTCCATAAAACATGAGTATTCTCAACTTCATATACTTACCAAAATCCTGTGGCACTACTGCCTCATTTAACTTGGTTATTTGCTTGGAAAAATAGGGTTTGGCACTGGTATCTCTCACTTTCCTTACAGCTTCAATATTTCAGCAATTTCTTTGTTCTGATAACCTTTCTCTGTACATGCTTTTCTCAAATTATTAGTGTGATGTTGGTAATCACTTTCAAGTGCACTCAACCTGGACATCCTAAACGTTTGACTGTGGATTACATTCTTAAAAATGTGTGGTGGGTGCATACTTCCCCTATGAAGAAGATGGTTATGATAGCATGGTTTTCTGAACACATTTGTATAAATACTATCACCATTCTTTCCTATTGTCACATCTAGAAAATGTATACTTGTACTAGATGTTTCAGAAGAAAACTGTAAATATGTTGTACTACTTAGGTTCATAGGTAGGTACTAGGTTATCGACCCTGGGGCCTATATAAGCCTAGCCAAAAAGGTTCCCTGGCTTTCGCTATCCAAGAAAATTATTTTCTTGTGCCCCTGTCAAGCAGTGCCACAAAAGTGATCCCCAGGGTGAATTTTCTATTTCCCATTCAGTCGTCAAGATTTTTCTTAAAGAGGGCCAATGAGGAACTTTGCTTGGCATGAATGGGTAGTTTGTTCCAGAGTATGGGAAGTCTCTGGGACAGGAATCTCTCCCTCCAGCATGTTCTGTTTATTGTGGTGACAAGGTTTAGGTCCCTGGAGCGTGTGGTTTGGAGAGATTGGGATTTCTTTAAATGTAGTATGTCCAACAGCTCTGGGTTTGACATAGCTTTGTATGTTAATATAGTCCATAAAGTCATGGAACTGTTCAGTGGACCTAGTCCCCAAAATAAATAAATCATCCACAAATCTGCGATAAAATGAAATAAATTCCTTATCTGGGCCATTGATCACAAATTCCTGTTCCCAGGTCACAGTGACAGCATTGTCATAGCTATTGGCACAAGATGTGCTCATAGCTACGCCATGCTTCTGCGAATAAAATTTGTTGTCAAATAAAAACACATTATTCACTAATACCGTGTCTAATAACACTAACATTAATTCCATTTTAGTTTCATCAAAATCAGAAAAGGCATTCATGAAGATAAGAATACCCATGTTTTATGCAAACAACAATGTTAGGTATCACAGAGTTATTGAGAGACACTGGACCATTCTAATGACTGATGAAAGTCTTATGGGAATTTTAGATACCAAACCAAGGTTTATATATAAAAAGACGACGTCTCTTAAGAACCATCTTTTCTACCCTAAAACTCATAGAATTGAGAGAGTAGATAAGAGAACATTTCCTTGTGGCAAATGTGCTGCTTGTAAGTATATAAATACTACCAACATGTTTTTACATCCTGATCAAAAGAAAGAATATACATTTAATATATATGCAACTTGTAGTTCAGAACACATAGTTTATCTAGCTTCTTGCCCAGTGTGTGCTAAATTTTATGTTGGGAAAACAGATATAGCCCTGTGTGATTGCATAAAATAACATGTTTATCATATTAGTAAGGGCAACCAAAATACTGCCCTTTCTAAACATTTCTTGGACAGATTTGAAATATACATTTTTATTCATAGGTATTGGTAGAGTGTTTGGTAGAGTGTTTGAGAGTGCCAGATGTGGTGATATCAGAAATACTACTGAACAACTGTATGTCAAATAGATAATCAGGCTCAGAAATGACTATGGGCATGGGTTGAATGACAGGGTGCCCATTAAACCTAAACTAAAGTAGCAGTACTTTGTATAAAGTATTTGTGTAGTTACTGTTTTAAAAGGAATTTATATTCATATTAGATTAAAGGTTCATAGGTTCATAGGTAGGTACTAGGCTATCGGCCCTGGGGCCTATATAAGCCTAGCCAAAAAGGTTCCCTGGCTTTCGCTATCCAAGAAAATTATTTTCCTGTGCCCCTGTCAAGTAGTGCCACAGAAGTGATCCCCAGGATGAATTTTCTATTTCCCACCCAGTCATCAAGATTTTTCTTAAAGAGGGCCAATGAGAAGCTTTGCTTGACATGAATGGGTAGTTTGTTCCAGAGTATGGGAAGTCTCTGAGACAGGAATCTATCCCTCCAGCATGTTCTGTTTATTGTGGTGACAAGTTTAGGTCCCTGGAGCATGTAGTTCAGAGAGACTGGGATTTTTTTAAGTGTAGCATGTCCAACAGCTCTGGGTTTTACATAGCTTTGTATGTAAGTCAAAGATTGCCTCTGAGTAGGTGATATGCGATGGAGTAGAGCTGAAATTTTTTGAAATGATCCGCATATGGCATCTGTTTGAGGCTGGTAATCCTCTTAGTGAGGTATTTCTGTTCCCTTTCCAATTGTTGTAGGTGTCTTGTGAGATACATGCCAAACTGAACATTGTACTCCATAATGGGTCTGATGAGGGATGAGTAGAGAGGAACAATGACCTCCTTTTTTCTAAAGTAGAACTCTTTTGTGATGAGGTGTGCCATGTACAAGGATTTCCTGACTGCTGTGGCGATGTGGTTATCAAAGGAGACACTATTGTCCACCTGTGTCCCGAGGTCTCTTATTACACTTTCAGTGTTTAGCGAGCTACCACTTATGTGGTAGTTCATGGGTACCAAGTTTTTCCCAAAGGGAATGACAATGCACTTCTTGGCATTGAGCTTGAGGCCATGACTTTGACACCAAACATCTGTCTCTGTGAGGCCCTTTTGTAGAATGTCTACATCATTAGGGGGATTCTATTATGGCTCCCAGTTTTCAGTCATCTGCGAACTTTGTTAGCCAAAGACCTTCTGTGTGGGCCTGCACTTCAGATAAGTAGATGCCAAACAGGAGAGGATCCAGGACTGAACCCTGTGGTACTCCACTCGTCACTGGTCTGAAGTCAGACTTGGAATTGGCTACTTTTATTGTGTGGGTTCTGTCAGTGAGCCAGTTGGCCACCCATCTTGTGACATAGGGATTTATGCCCAGTTTAGTGAGTTTATCTATAATTCCAGAGTGGGGGATGGTGTTGAAAGCCTTGCGAGGTCAATATAGGCTGTGTGCTTTTACTAATTTTATATGTTTTTTAGTTAGTGTGCATAATGCTATGTATTGTTAGGACTGTATCTCTTTCAGAGTTAAGTGAAATGCATCATGTGATTTGTTTATTAGAGTATTTAATGCAACCTTTTTTATTCTTGTTTGTATCTAATGAAGCAGTACAACCTGCGAAAGTGCTCATACCTTTGTGAGTAAAGAGATTTGAAGAATTGGAGCAGTCTGCTGTTTTTGGGTTCACTTGTGTACTTGGAATTGTTTGTTTCTTTATTTTATGCGAGCCTGAAACTTGGAGAATTGTGGTGGTGTGTGTTTTTTACAACTTTTTAAGCGTGTCTGTTTAAAGGTGCATATGGCTAGCTGTTTTATGACTCCATGATTACTTGCCTAGTACTGTTCCTTTGTTCTTTTTTTCATATTGTTCACTGTATGACTGAGCACAAGCATATACAGATTGTAATATTTTACCATTAAATATTGAAATGTGGTGAACCTCAGTATAGATGAAATGATATTCATTTAAGTTAACTGACTTGAAAAGAAGATTGGAACATTTTAATTGGCAGAATTCAATATACCAGCATTGCTTTAGAAAGCATAGGACAGTGTAATATTATGCACCCCCCAAGTGTTCAGTATTGATCATATAATCAAAAATCAAGTGACGTAATAATAATCGACAAATAACAAAGAACACATCACACAACCTTTCTCCACAATGGAAAAAGAAATTATTTTATATTAACAGTTAGCACTTTCATTCCTTTACTCGGGAACTTCATCAGAACAATAGAGTGCTTCATAGTTTAAAACGTAATATAGACTCACATCCTTCAATCACATTACATAGATGTAACAAGAATATTGTAAGACTCCTCGCTAAAAAACTGTTTTACTAAATAACTCTGACAGCTAGCATAATAACATTATAAATAAATCATTGTCTCATACCTTAACTGGTTTAGAAATTAAAATGTTGTTAATAGATATAACATCACTGAAACCAGGGAACCCTGAAGCATTCAATAAAATCTGCTAATAATATTCCCTGACTTCTAATCTGTTCTTCCAATCACCTAATTTCTCACTTGGTATAATTCTCTCCAAAATGAAAAACAAAACTTTTAAAACATCCCTACATTTTAAAGAGTGTCACACTAAGCATTAGTAATGTCCCCTTTTTAATACATATTTAGATATATTTACATATAATATAAAGTAATGACCACAATAATGATTAATAGGTTATCACAAGAATGTGTGCACAGAGAAAGAATTGCACAGTATGTTGGCCAGCATCATGAAATATTTGACTTAATTATGTAAATGTTCATTTAGTGCAGATTTGAAGGCATGCAGACTTTAGTTGTTTTTCACTTCATACAGGAAGTGGTTCCATAATGCTGGTCTTAGTCTAAAGAAAGCTATTTCATCCATGGTAGTTTTGAATGTTGGACTGATCAAAGGAAGGGGTTTATCCTGACTGCTTCTAAAAGTGTAGCTGGGCTCTCTGATTGGAAATAGTCTTTTTAGTTTAGAGTACTAACTAAGTTGCAGAATTTTATAAATCAAATTACTGAGGAGAAAAGTAGTTCTGTTTGCAATGGGTGACCAGTAGAAATCGTTTAAGAAGTCACAGAGGTGTGTTGGTACCTGCAAGAAGCACAAATTTATAAATGTTGTTTTCAGTGGTTTGTGATTTCTGTATTCCATAAGATAAATGAAGACTTTGGAGAAAAGGGGAATATTCTAACATTGGAATTAGGACAGTTTTGGCTCTGGCTGTTTGTGATGTACATGAAACAAAATGGAAGATATGATAGCATAGATTAAGTTTGGATAAGACCTTAACAATGATTTTGAAGAAAAGTTGAGTTGCAGTTCAAGTGTGAGCCTCAGGCACTTTTGATTTGAAACATCTGAGATATTGTTACCTTTATTTTCCATATGAGTAAGGCATGAATAGTAGGAAAGATTCTGAGAGATAAAAAAACATTTATTTTTGTTTAGGAGATGTTTATTGCTTGGGGACTCAGGCACATAATTCTGCAAAACCTGTTCGTAGTTCAGATTGAAGGGTATGGCTAGTTTTGGTGGACTTTGTCTTGAGTATATCATCTGCATATATTTTAAGATTAAGGTTCAATCTATTTTAAGGCCATTAATAGAACAGAAAAGAGCATGGGTTCTAATACCAATCTCATGAGGAGAACCAGTGTTAATTTCTCCAATTTCTGAAAATGAATTATTAGAGTAAATTTGGAAAGTTCTGTCTTTTTGATGAGTTTTGAATCATAATAATGGGTTTTCACCAAAGTTAAGTTTATATAGTGGCTGAAGAAGAAGTCTATGAATAAGGGTCTCAAAAACTAGCAAGCACTCCAGTAGAAACATGACTATTAGTCATATTGTTATAAAACATGTCATTGTCAGAAAGTAAAGCTGACGTGCTGCTGAGGAGTTGCTAAAATGTGCTGCAGATCACAGAGAAGTCTATAATTATTTATGTATGTTAGGAGCTATTTGTGAAGTCATGTTTCAAATATGTTTATGAGCAAGTGTAGGTTGCAGATGGGTATAAAGTCTTATTTTCAGAGGACGAGGAAACTTTATGAAGGACAATGGTGCAGGCAGGAGTGCTTAAATGTTGGTGAATCTCTGCCAGAAGTGATTGAGAGATTGAAAATGTCTGTAAGTGGTCTAGCATCATTTTCTGCTGACAATAAAAGGAAAGTAGGGTTTAATTTGCTAAACTTGGCTCCAGAGTAGTTACAGTTGAAGAGCAATTCTTTGATCTGACCATATGTGAAGACTGAGCAATAGACATGAGGATATCATCCTCAGTGGTGACCTCCTTCACAGTCAAGAGGCCTGTGCATTAAAGGGAGAATGTTGTCTGTCATTTCGTTTATGGATGAAAGAAGGACATTTTTGAAGACTATAGAAAAGCTGGTATTGAAGCATTGGAGTTACCATCTTTTGACATATAGGACTTGAATTACTAAAGTGTTTTTCCACCAATTCCATGCCTTGCTAGTTTAAATGGTTGTATAGTAAATACTGCTTCCCTACACTCTCTGATGGTGGATGTTTGTGGCTAATTCTAAAACATTAATACAAAATGGAACTAGTACTACTAGTCATCATATTTGAGGATTACTCTACTTATAATTATTTTAGCTTCACCTTATAAATGCTGCTTCTTTAAACAATTTCCACAAGAAAGGTTATGTCCTTATGCAGCCATATTGTCTTGTTCCTTGTTAGTGGTGTACCTAGCATATTTGACACCCAGAACTTAATTTTTTTCCCATCCCTACCCCCATGGAGAGTTTTTTTTTTCTAGCACCTTGTCCTCAATGGTAATTGCGTTTAGTAATACTTACGAAATGAAATAAAATAATGGCCAGCAAGGAGCAAGCTAGGAGCAGTGATTATATCCCCAAAAGACTCGGCCATCCTACAGAAAGTCTTGTCTCAAACAAATAAGTAGTGCAGAATCACGAATTAAAGCTAAATGTCAAACATGCATTATCATCTCCTTTGGAAAGTTAAGTATGACAGTGAAAACATACCCCTAAGAGCTGACCCAGTAGTTTGAGAGTTGATAACTAATGTGGAGAGTTGACACCAAATTCTATTAGGAACAGATCAAGATGAAGCAAACATAGGGACATTCTGCAAAACATGGAACTGTATGGCACCCAGAAAGAGAGAGAGAGAGAGAGAGAGTAAATATTGCAGCATGGAAATGCACACTAGTCATGTAAAGCAGACTACAAACTAAGCAAAAAATATGAGAGTAACTTGCAGACCAAACATATTAAGCAAATACAAGAACATTTTGTAAAACTGGGGACAGTTTCAAATGTATTTCAGGCAATATTCCAGTTTTTTTTCATACAAAGGCACACTAGTCATTACTGCCTGCCTTTAAACTGAGCAACAGTTATTTCAGTAACACAGCTAGCCACCCCCTTCCCAAGAAAAAAATGCATAAATATTTCAATTTATTTCTCAGAAATGTGCATTAGTCAGCCCATAATACCAGACTTTAAGCTGAACAAATGAAGAGGATAAGTTCCCATAGCACAGCTAGCCCCCAAACAAAAAAAAATAAAATTTATTTCATACAATTTTACAATAGCCAGCCTTTAAAATAATAGGAAAAGGACAATGTTACTGCCAGACCCCTCAAAAAACATAAATATTTAGATGTATCCACACAAATGCACCTAAGGGTGGAATTTAGACTGACCAAGTGAAAAGGACAAGTTACATTCATCCACAGCACAGTTGGCCATTCCCCCCCTCCCAAAAAAAAGTATAAAAGTATTCCAGTTTATTAACACAAACATTCCCTTGCCAACATTAATGAAAGTATTTAAGCTGAGCAAATGAAAGGGCAAGTTAATTAAGCCCTAGCCCAGCTAACTATCCCCCACCCCACAAAAACAAAAAGAGTACAGTGAAAATCAAAAGAACATAAGTATCCAGTTTCAAAATACTTAAGCAAATGTGCACTGACACACACACACACACACACACACACACACACACACACACACACACACATGCATACCACCCCCGGGATTCATGAAGCTCGGCGCAAGGCCGGCGTAAGGGTTGCGCTGTCTGTGCGGCGTATATATGGAGTAGTTGCGCCATATGCATATTAATGAATGTGCGCAGCCACCACAGCCATGTGCATAGGAAACATGCGTGAGTGTATGGGGCGTAACGAAGTTGCGCATGGAGGTGTGTCAATGTCGGCTGTCGATGAGCAACCTAAACTGCTGAATATTATATTCTGCCTGCAATACTAATCGCACCTATCAGTGTCCATGGATACTGAAACGTATGCAAAGCATGCAAGATAGTCCCTGCGAACAGATAATGAAGAAGCAAACACAAATGCACGGTAGGGAATAACGGGTCCCTACCCTTGAACAAATGACATGAAAACCGTGTGCCCGTAGTCCAACGTAGTGTTGATAGCTATAACATGTGGAAGTGAAACGTATCATATGTTAGCGCGCCGCCAGTAGGTACGCCCAGCCCAATGGAGAAAGTCACCTGCTGACCCATAATGTGAGGAAGGGTACATAGCTGTGCAAATGTGTCCATAACAAAATACACGAGGAAAAATTTAGATATATGTAGTGACCGTATGTCCGAATCATATCCCACAAGGCATGTAATAGTCACATACAAAAGTTATGTCCGTATTTCACATACCAAATGTGATAGAAATAGCATACGCATGTAAACGAAACAGAAGGAGCATATAAACAGCTATAACAATAAGGACACATGTAGGCCGAAAGGAACAGTATGATCCGTACCGTCGACTAAGATTACCACCTGTCCCACTTTGCGAGCGAGAGTCCCTCTGTGGGCAGATGTGTCCTGACACAAACTTGTAAAAATGGCAAATGTCCAGAGAATATAGGACATAATTATTCCGTAGATGTCATGTAATAGTTGCATTAAACATTTTTCACTGAATGTATATTACATAAATGTCATAAGAAACAGAATAAGACACCGAAATGCTACAAGAATAAGCTTAGATATAGGTAAGAATTGTAAGTTCTATCTGCCGAACTGACCATGGGTATATGTCGGCCTGTAAAATATGCTGTGTTCACCACAAATATCACACTGTGGACAATTGAAAAGGTGGAAACACAACCATCAACTGTGGGGAGGCATTGTCCACAACAGTCGGACATGTGTAAGGAATAGCTTGGACATAGGAAAAGGTGCCATCCTACCAATGAGTACAACAGGCTGGCAAAATCCAGAAGTCAGAGGTATAATCCGAATGTGTATGTGACACAGTCGAACGGGTAGTACCCGGATATACCAACCAAGTAATGAAAGTGAAGTATGGGCATGTACCTATGTGCATGAGGTATAGCATGTGGAAAGCAAACATGGCAGGGTAGTCCACACAACCATAAAGGTACCCGACACATGTAGGGTAGTCAATGTGTTACTCTGGCCGTGTCATGGGCCCACAACCAAAGTAGTGCTCTATGGGGTGTGATGAATTTGCGTGTGAGGGGTGGGTGGTTAATGGTAAAATCCTCAAAGGCGATACTGTGTCGTATGCAGAAAAGGTGAACTGGAGGTGTACGAGGGGGCAGCGAGTGAAGTGGAAAGAAACACAACCACATGTAGAAACAGCTGCAAGACAAGCAGACAGGCCATAGTGTAGAACACAATCCCACAAACATATGAATATGGAAATGTGCGAGACAAATATATAGATATGTCACCGTCACATACCCACAGATGGGTCCTGATGGAACTGGCCATAACAAACGCAACACACCTGAATGCATAATGGCCTACCCAGCATACCCTCCACACCACACAACCTGCCTCCATACCAGAACGTCCACCAAATCCAGCCATACTTGGTCCACTGGTTTGTTGCAGACACAGCTACACAAAGTGACCCCTGCACATATGTAGTAGGTATTGTCACCCTAGGCAGTGTCAGGATTGCAAACCATGTATCCCCTGCATGTAAAACCCCCTGCACATTTTCATAAAGCCACAAATATCTTTGGTATCTGACTTGTTTTGGCCTTGTCCAATTTTTGGGATATCCCATATGGGATAACCAACCTGTGTAAATAGTAGAATGGGTATGACGACATAATGTCCAATCCTGTATATATCTGGACACAAGTCAGAATGTGCAGTGGAGGTCCATGACACTGTCCAGCCCTAAGTGGGCATGCATAACCTACTACCCAGGATAAAACACCTTCCCGTGACGCACGTGTCCCGACATGAATAGTAGGGAGAATATAATGCACACATTTGCATAGTGGCAAATGGCATGAGGGTGAGGAAGACACTGACGTAAACAGTTGAACCCTGATCAAGTGTGAGGGACACTGACTGTATGCAGGCATGACCGACCATACCTGTCAACCTGTGTGAGCAGGATATCTGGACAGAGCCGTGAATACAAGTGAGACAAAGGTCCAGAAACAGGGACAATTTGTAAAGATAGCTCTTAAAAAACATAGAAATATGATAGAATAACAGTTTGCACATTGGCATTAATGTCCGGTGTATGAAGTCTGAAACCCAACTGTCTGTCAGCACGTTCCGACTACAGTCCTTAATGCTGAGCTACTGCTGTGCCAGAACACAACAATGTATTACAGAGGTCCGTACCATACCACTCAACTGTCCAGATATTCGCAGAATGACTAGGGTTACCACCTGTCCCACTATGTGAGTAACAGACCCTCTTTAGGCAGTTGTGTCCTGTGAAAAAAATCAAGACATAGCAAATGTCCTGAGATTTTAGGACAAAATTATTTCCTAAGTTTCTTTAATAGTTGCATAAAACAGTTATTTTATATATGAAACTTCTATATGTTATGTGAAGTAGCATAAGCAATTCAAATGTTACTAGAATAAGCTTTTATTTGTACAAAAAAGGTAAAGTTCTGTACTATGCATGGCTGTAGGTATGTTTAATCCTGGAAAATCTGACATTTCTACAGAACATGTCCCACTTTGGGCATTTGAAAAGGTGGCAACCCTAAGAATGACCAGAGGTTTGCCTCTTATTGTTGTTGTGTGCCTCCGACAATCTGCACCAGTCTGGTAAATAGGTGAGGATTGACATCACTAAATAATGAGAAATACTTGAGTTTAAGACTCTACATCCTTCAGAAAAGTCATGCTAATGCAAAACCTAGTATTCTATCAACGTTCTAAGCTTGTAAGAGCAATCGTTAAAATGTGTCCCTATTTGTCCCCCCATCGTGTAGGTTTTGTGCAGATTTGGTGCTCTAAGAGGTTGAGAGGTATGGTCCGTACATATTTACAGTAACAACCCTTCACATTTGTGTAATGTACAACTGCATACCTGTAGTCACTTCATGTACAAAATAATAATCACCGTATGACTGTATACAGGTAATTGTCAAATGTGAATGGGAACACCCCTCACCGTGGAGTATAGACTGTAACAACCCCACCCATAATATGTATTGCCAGCAGAATAAGCTGCTGACAGGTGCCCAAACACCTGTGTCTATAAACACAGGTAAAACATCATAATAGGGAGAAACTCCCTGTCCATATGCTTCGTCTGACATTTGAACTCGGCCAGGGAAGTTCTGTTCACCAGGCAGACAAGCCTAAACTCAGATCACTACATGAACACCCTGACAATCAAAGACCTGTATGTGCCAGGACTATATGCATTGGTGTTCTGCATATCCTTGGAGTGATTAACAATACAGCTGGGGTCCACAGCAGTAGGCAATAGGGAATGTGTAATATGTAGTACCGTGTTTTTCCCAGCAGGAGAATGGATGCCTGTGTTGTAGGTGAAGCGGTGAGGCATATGTTGATGTAGCTAAGTACTATGGGTATGCATATCAATGAGGGAGAACACCAATAGAATAGTGGTTCCGTCATCCGGCCAATGTGAATGCAGTCCCGGTTGACCTACGACCACTGCACATATAACTTTAAAGTGTAATGAATATGTAAAGGTGAACATGTGTTTCGCAGCAGTCCGTAAATCGGAATACAGATATGTAACTGTTACGGTCAGAATTATGAAAGTCCACATATGCACAAATATCTATGAAACATATGTAACCCACAATAAGGATATGCAAGTCCGCCTGCGCGTGTGTAATCCGCTTACAGCATAGCAAGTGAATGCTGTTTTCTCCACGTTCTATGTACATGGCTCATACCTGTTAACCCTGTAAAGTACGAAACCGGACAAAGCCATAAAAACAACTGGTACAAATAGGGACAATCCCCAGATATTGCCCTAACAAACATAGAAAGTGGATAGAATAACAGGTGTGTCACTAGCATGGATTCTCTGAAGGGTATGAAGACGTAACCTGAAATGTTTGTCATTATTTACCAACGTCAGTCTTTAATGATATGCCACTAAATTGCCAGATAGACACAAGATTATGAAAAATGGACCAAAGATAAGAGGCAAACAGCTGTACATGCAGCAAAAATCTGTACAGTTTAAAGGTATGAAATATATATATATATATATATATATATATATATATATATATATATATATATATATATATATATATATATATATGTACACATATACACATATATCCACAGACTTAAACCAAAGCAAATTATGAAATGAGGAATGTACAGACATATGTATATATATATATATATATATATATATATATATATATATATATATACACACACAATACATGAATAGATATATACACAACAAACATATGTCCCTGTACATATAACACATGTACATAAATAGGTCATGGTAAAGCTATTATGGATAGACAGACAGACATGCATGAAAGGTGAATACACTGCTGCTTTCCAAACCATTGCCCAGAAAGTACCAGTGTGACAGGGCCTGCAAGTTCTACACGTTAAACATGAATACAGGTGTCCTTTGCAGGACCTCAAAAATTTATCCCGTACGAAGTGCGAACCATCATTGATGCAAAAGACATCACAGCTGCAACTACGATATAGCTGTACATGCAACAGCAGCAGGTGTAAGGGTAATAACACATGGGTCGATAAAATGTATGATGTACGACCTGATATCCGGAAAGTGGGGAGTGCTCAGAAGTGTCTTCACACTTTATTATCGCTTACATTAAACATGTCTAATGGGTACTGTGGAGGGGTGTCTGCAGAAATGGGTCTAGGTGTTGGTTGGCACAGATCTATTAGGTACACCCCATGGGAGTGATCAATATACCTATGTTGGTATAGCACACGCCTATATTCTCCAAAAAGGTGCAACCTATCTACTGGATGTTGTGTAAACCATTGGGGGAAGACGTAGGGACCTATATCAGTGTCATGTAGGCGATATCATGGATGGACATGCGTACGACCAAGATGGTAACCATACCTGCCAAACTTTCAGAATAAGACAGCTGGACTAAGGCATAGTACATGAACTACAAATAGGGACTATATTAAATATACCCCAGACAAAGTCAGAATGTTGATAGAATAATGGCGTAGTCAGGAATACGAATGTTATGAGAGTTAGTAATCATGAAATAGAAATGTCATTCATTATTACCTAACCGCAGAGTCTGTCATGCCTTGCCAGCAATCTACCAGAAAGGCACATTATTATGACAAATGTAACAGAATCATAGGTCAAACCTCGGGGCGTTTACCCATAATGTGTACAGGTGAGAGGTATGAAGGTAACCCATCCTAAATAAATGTACAGAACTAGTGATACTAGGTGGACAGGTGAAAATAAAGACATCAGGACAAATGACAAAATATGTACAAGTCAAAAGCATGTATTTCGACAAATGTGAATGACAATGTATGCCCTGTGAAAGTCAATGTGGAAGGTTAATAGACTCAAAAGACGTGTCCCTCAGGGTGTCATGCAGTGTCACCGATACAGTGTCCAGTCCCCCATACTCGTACGTGAGCTCTGCCACTGACGGAAAGCACAAATACCGGCGTACACATAAGGTACATGATAGAATAATTAGTGTGGATAAGCACCTGTTGGCCTGTGTGAGGAATACAACCCTCTGGGTGGGTGTGTCCTGCAATAGGAATGTAATGGCATCTGGCCTGTAATGGTGCCATATATTATGTGTATTGGTGTAAGTAAATTGATATCCTGCATCAGAAACATACCTCACAACTGTACAGAGTCTCACAGAATGTGCAGATGTTTGCCTGATATGTTTGGTGTGTTCCTCTTACAATCTGTACCTGTCTGGCAAATACCTGAGAACTGAAGTCATTAAATAATGACAAACATTTGAGTTTAAGACCCCAAATCCTTCAGAAAAGTCATACTAATGCAAAACCTATTATACTGTCAACTATCTACGTTTGTAAGAGCAATATTTAAAATCTGCCCCTATTTGTCCCTCCATCATGTTAGGCTTTGTACAGATGTTTTGCTCTAGGAGGTTGAGAGGTATGATCAGAAACAGATACATGTCTGAGGAAACAGCATTATCGACTGCAAGATAACTCAGAAGGAATGAAAAGTGCTGCAGTAGGAAGTTCAGTATTGGCCGCAGGTATGTGCTGACATGTCAAATGACAAAGCAGTCTACATGAAGTACCTATAGGGCTGTCACCTTTACCAATGATGACAGTGGGACATACCCACAGCCATGCATACACCACAAATAGACATAGCGCACAACAAAGCCTAGGCCATGATACACGATGCCTTCGGCATTTATGGATTGAGTGAGAGTACAGCAAGGAAAGATGACTGCCAGGCTATTCAGCAAACACCCGTAGGGGCGTGCAAGACAACCCGTAACATGAACATTGCACGGACAATGTTGGGATTTGCAACATACCCCATTTGCATGTGAAAGCTATGCAAATGATGTAAATACGTGATACATGAAACAGTAAGCTGGCCGTGCAAGAGCAGAGTTATGTGCAGAAATGTACCCAGATGTTAGGCGACTAACATTCTGCACATTGCTAAATGGAGGAATGACAGCTGCAAATACAGTATGAATATAGTCGAAGAAGCATGCCAATGTCCAAGTCCAAGGCCAGTTGCAGCTTTGTCCATTGGATATCATTAAAACAGTAGTTTTCCTTCCCCGATCTCCGGTGTGGAAGTGTAGCGCCGTGCCACGAGAACGCGCTGTGCTTTAAAACAAGTCAAATATGTATAATATACATACAAAATGTAGGTTTAGTTAGATGTTAGTACGTCATGCAGATGAATGGCAAGCTGGGGACAACACGGCTACTGCATACTGGTTGTTATGTCTGGAAGCGCTCTGTCAGAGATGTAATGAAGCATTTGTAGGCAATTTGATGCAAGTGAGGCTGAGGATAGTGAATCACAACATGTCATGCCATATGGGCCAAGCCTCTACAGTGTAGTGTAGGATAAGGGGACTATTAGAGTAGAAGATAGGTGACAACATGAGTGTGTATGTATAAAACACTGTAATCTCACCGGAGCAGTGTCACATGTTTGTTGTCAGTACTCAGTGGAAGAGGCGTGTTATGAGCTATCCTAGGGAACGTCAGGAGACTGATGGTGTATGCCATGGATGCCACCGATGTGACCTACAAACCTGCCCACAGTGTGTCTGCACCCGTGCGCGCCAGTAAGCCCGAGTAAGCATGTGTGCGTGCATGTTAGCCCGTGTGCACATGTGGAAGAATGAGTAAGCTAGTGTACGAATGGTGAAGCCCGTGTAATGTCGTGTATGCCAGTGTATGCGTTTGTAAGCATGTATACATGTGTACTACACACATCACACATGTACTGCACACTCAGACACACATGCTGCCAATACTACACACATCAGTGAAATGGCACATGGATGGAGAATACATCATCAGAATTAACAGTGCTGTAAACTATGCTACATTGATGGTCATAGCTGCAATGCATCATGCCTGCTGATATACACCTGGAAGTAACATATTATGTGTTAACAGCATGCTAACATCAATACAGTGGAATAAAGCCACTGTGTGCATCAGCACCAGGTTAGTCTGATCCTGCATCAATGTTACACATCACAGGTGGTGGCACAGGTGACATCATATGCACAGGGTGTGGTGTTACATTTCCAGAGCTGTCATTGATCCATCCAATGTACACGTAGGTGTGTGTGTGTGTGAGGGACAATGGTTATTGCATGGCCCAATGGTGATGCAATGGGTTTGTGTATGTGATAGCCCTAGCTGTTTGTGGTAAGTGTGTGTGTCTGCATATACACAGGTACAGCATGTGTCAGCCATATATAGGAGGTTGTGGGACAGTCACAGACCATACCTGCCAGGCTGTAGAGATCGCCATTACTGGCCATGGACACCCCTCCATGCATCCAACACATCCCAGTCCTGCACCTGTCAATGTATACACATACAGTCCTGGGATCTGTACCACAACCTGTGGATAAACGTGAGTCAGTCCCAGAGGCATACATCTAGGTGCGTGTCATCATCCACAAAGGCAAAGATGTCGGTAGGAAATATCTGTGGTGTGAGGTGTCTAAAAGCAAGACTGAGTCCCCAGGCAGACGGGAGCATGCGTGCACACACACACACACACACACACACACACACACACACACACACACACACACACACACACACACACACACTTACTTGGCAGGGCTGGGAGTCGAACATACACCTAACTACCCTATCACACTACAACATGACGCATTTACAGAACGCGCTACCGAGATTACTAAACACAGCAGTCCCAGTGGCATACATCTAGGCGTGTGTCATCAACTGCAAAGGCAAAGACTTCGGTAGGAAATAGTGGTGTGAGGCATCTAAAAGCAAGACTGAGTCCCCAGGTGGACGGGAGCATGCAAACACACACACACACACACACACACACACACACACACACACACACACACACACACACACACACACATATACACACATAGGTTCATAGGTTCATAGGTTCATACTAGGCTATCTGCCCGAGGGCATTTACAAGCCTAGCCCATAGTTTTGTGGCTTACGCCACCCCTTTAGTATGGGGAACTATACCCATTATTTTGCTGTGCCTCTGTTGAGCAGTGACACTGAGGTAATCCCTGGGGTATATCTGCGATCTCCCATCCATTGGTCAAGATTTCTCTTGAACAAGGCCAGCGAGGTGCTCTGCCTCACATATACCGGGATTTTATTCCACAGCATAGGGAGTCTTTGGGTGATGAATCTATCCCTCCAGCACGTCCTATTAATAGCCGTGTCGAGGTTTAAGTCTCCGCCCTTGTGGCTCTGACGGATCTAGATATTTTGAGGTGAAGCATATTCATCAAATCTGGGTTTGACATGGCCTTGTATGTTAGGCAAAGGTCACCTCTGAGCAGCAAGCGACTGAATAGAGCTGGAGTTCTTTCAGTCGGGCAGCATAGGACAGATGTTTGAGACCCTTTATCCTTTTGGTGAGGAACTTTGTGGCCTCTCCAGCTGCTGCAAGTGTCGGGTCAGATACATTCCGAATGGGGCATTGTACTCAATCATTGGTCTGATGAGTGATGAGTATAGGGAGACTATGACCTCCCTTGATCTAGATGAGAATCCCTTCATGATAAGGTGGGCAATGTAGAAGGTCTTCCTAACTACTTTAGCTACATGGGTGTCGAATGACAGACTACTATCAACCTGGGTCCCCAGGTCCCTGATAACTTCTTCTGTACTCAGTGGATTGCCACCTATTTGGTAGCTAGGGGTAACCTTGTTTTTCCGAAGGGTATGACTATGCATTTTTGGCATTTAACTTTAGGCCATGGCTCTGGCACCAGTTATCTGTTTCTGTGAGACCCTTCTGAAGGATATCTGTGTCAGATGTGTTTTCTACTATGGCGCCCAGTTTGCAGTCATCTGCAAACTTTGTCAGCCATAACCCTCCTGTGTTTGTTTGTACTTGAAAAGTAGATGCCAAACAAGAGTGGGCCCAGGACTGAGCCCTGTGGTACACCACTTGTGACAGGCTTTGAGTCTGACATGGCGCCAGCAACTCTGACCCTGTGGGTTCTGTCACTCAGCCAGTTTGCAACCCATCTTGTGATGTATGGGTTAACATTTAAGCTGATGAGTTTTTCAATGATACCGAGTGGGGTATTGTATCAAAGCCTTCGCCAGATCGAGGTAGGCTGTATGGACTGCCTTTCCTCATCAATGGCTTTGGTGACTGTTTCAAAAGTCAACCAAGTTTAGAAGGCATGATCTGCCTTTGACAAAGCCAAACTGGGATGGATCCAAAGTCTGCAAATTCTATGTCTTTATTTATGAGGTCCATTATGATCCTCTCCATGGCTTTGCAGATAAGACTTGTCAAGCTAATGGGCGGTAATTCCAGGGTCGGTGGAGGCACCGCCTTTGTGAAGTGGGACCACAGTTGCAGTGCACCACTCCTGCACGTATCCAGAGGTAAGACTATGATTAAACAGCTGTCCTAGCTGTGGGTTTAATTCCTCGTTGAGTTCGTGGAGCACACAGCCGGGGACACCATCAGGTCCCATGGATGCTGTGTTTTTTGCTTTGGAGAGAGCAGCTCTCACTTGGGCGTTGGAGATGTTTGGGGCTGCAATACATACACATACACACACACACACACACACACACACACACACACACACACACACACACACACACACACACACACACACACACACACTTGGCAGGGCTGGGAGTCGAACATACACCTAACTACCCTATCACACTACAGCATGACGAATTTACAGAACGCGCTACCGAGATTACTAAAAGCAGCAGTCCCAGAGGCATACATCTAGGCGCGTGTTATCATCCACAAAGGCTAAGACGTCGGTAGGAAATATCTGTGGTGTGAGGCGTCTAAAAGCAACACTGAGTCCCCAGGCGGACGGGAGCATGCGCGCAAACACACACACACACACGCACTTGGCAGGGCTGGGAGTCGAACATACACCTAACTACCCTATCACACTACAGCATGACGCATTTACAGAATGCGCTACCAAGATTACTAAACACAGCAGTCCCAGAGGCATACATCTAGGCATGTGTCATCATCCGCAAAGGCTAAGATGTCGGTAGGAAATATCTGTGGTGTGAGGCATCTAAAAGCAAGACTGAGTCCCCAGGCAGATGGGAGCATGCACGCAAACACACACACACACACACACACACACACACACACACACACACACACACACACACACACACACACACACACTTGGCATGACTGGGAGTCGAACATACACCTAACTACCCTATCACACTACAGCATGACACATTTACAGAATGCGCTACTGAGATTACTAAACACAGCAGTCCCAGAGGCATACATCTAGGCGCGTGTCATCATCCGCAAAGGCTAAGACTTTGGTAGGAAATATCTTTGGTGTGAGGCATCTACAAGCAAGACTGAGTCCCCAGGTGGATGGGAGCATGCATGCACACACACACACACACACACACACACACACACACACACACACACACACACACACACACACACACACACACAGCAGTCCCAGAGGCATACATCTAGGCGCGTGTCATCATCCGCAAAGGCTAAGACTTTGGTAGGAAATATCTTTGGTGTGAGGCATCTACAAGCAAGACTGAGTCCCCAGGTGGATGGGAGCATGCATGCAAACTCACACACACACACACACACACACACACACACACACACACACACACACACACACACACACACACACACACACTTGGCAGGGCTTGGAGTCGAACATACACCTAACTACCCTATCACACTACAGCATGACACATTTACAGAATGCGCTACCAAGATTGTTAAACACAGCAGTCCCAGAGGCATATTTCTAGGCACATGTCATCATCCGCACTGACAAGGATGCCGACAGGGATTGCATAGAGAGTGATCAGTCTGAAAGCATACAGACATATTACAGTCCCACGATAGACAGACAAACACACGGCAGTGGTGTGATCGGGGCAAAGTAAGATTTACGGAGCGCTACAACAACAAGACATAGACAAGGGATGTGCCACAGACAGTACACCCTTCAAGATAGTCGACCAGTGTGTACTTGTTAGGCATCCATCGTGACATTGAAAATGGACATCTGTTGCCTGGATGACCACCATGGCTATACGGGATGTCAAAGGCCATGCTCATGCACAGAGGGACATCACCGACACAAGGTGTTACTGGCCATGGTCATACACTTAGTAATACACGTCTATTCAGACTGTACTGTGTGTCGATCTACACAATGGCGTACTGGGCATGCTCACACACTTAGCAGTTGCAAAGGGCCGTCTTGCATGCAGACGGAGTCTCAACACACAAGGGCTCAGTTTGGACTGTCATGTGTGTCCATCTACACAACAGCGTACTGGGCATGCTCACACACTTAGCAGTTGCAAAGGGCCATCTTGCATACAGATGGAGTCTAAACAAGGAAGGGCGCAGTAAGGTACAACTGTCCCCACGTACAGGGCGGGCTGTCCTGCATGCAGACGGAGTCTAAACACGGAAGGGCACAGTATGGCATAACTGTCCCCACACACAGGGCGGTCACACACATGCAGTGACCAGTACACACTCAGCTGCCATCACAGCTGTCACAGGTGCAGATCACAGACGTACACACTGCAGTCTACACTGTAGCCCTCGAGACATCACCATGTCATTGCTGCAGCAATACACAGCCATACATTACCACAACACCGTGTGACACATGACCAGTGGAATGTACAGAGGTCTACAGCAACTGTGCAGAGTACACATGTACTGACAGGGTTCCAACAGGTCTTATGCATTGCAATTATACCACCATACATGACCAGGTCAGCTCAAGACATACCAGGGGCCCCGGGTCTTACACAGCTGTGACAGATGAGTGTTGCTGTACACCAACTAACACACATGTTTGGATATGTCATACATGTGATTGTAGTGGATGTGTGCATGGACCACACACACAACACATATGTACATAGCTTAGCCTTTGCTGTCCCCCGTGCAGAACAGTGGCCTAAGCAATCATACACACACAAATGGAGGGTGGGTCCATGTCTGTTGAATGCTCACAGTACAGGAGGTAGCAATGTTGACGGAGGACACATTCCCCTGTAGTAGTCGCCCATGACACCCATGATATCATACCACAGTCCATGTGTTATGTATGGCAACACACATGTCCACCAATAGCAATGCATACAAACATGGCTACAGGAGACACATGTAGGACCAACGCACATGTACAATCTGTACTGTGCATGCAGCAAGCATGCATGCGCAGTGGCCGATGTCCGTAACACAGCTGTGCCTAACTACAACATGCAGAAGCAATGTAGCCCCATCATTGACACCTGTATATGGTGACATACAGACAGTACGGTTGGTTGTACGTCACGTATGGAGGGATGTGTGTACATAAGTGGTGATCCACCTGTGTAGATGCATGTGCCAGGGATGGCTCACAGGTGTGTCACATGCCATCCTACCATGCCATGTGCAAACAGTACGCTATGTCACTGTTACTTGATGGTGATGACATAACGCATACACAGCGGTCAGGTATTACCAACTGTATGTCATGTGACACCTGTAACACTGACATCCTCCGTGTGCATATAGCCACACATTGCCAGACATAGCATTGGTACACATACTGCGGACATTACCGCTGCATGTCTATCAAACGGCTCATCATATGGCAGGTGGATCATTCCCAGCACTGCCATGTGTGTCCGCTTGTGTTACCACACATGCCACATATGGTGGGGACTACGTCCCAGTTGTTACACATCCCTCCTGTACACCGTTGTAGAGATCTGTACATACTGCAGTGTGGAAAGCATGATGTCGGCAGGTGTGGTGCATCACACACATTGGCTATCCATACAAACATATCTGGTCACCACAGTGTGTGTGTGTGTGTGTGTGTGTGTGTATATGTATGTATGTATGGCTGTCTGGTGCTTGGTGTGGGGGTGTATGCTACCATACAGTGGAAACAGGATCACTAACCCCTCATGGTGACTAACCCCTCATGGTGATGCAGTCTACTACCCTGTTGATGCCATCGGTCCCAGCCGTACAGGCTACCTGTGCATGTTCCTTCTCTGTGCCACGTCGTGTGGGTGCAAAGTACTGAGGGTGATGACCACATAGGCAAGGTTCCACACCTCAACACTATGGGGTGTGTTATAGTGCTGTAGACCCGTGAATGTGGCCATGTTCCTGTACTGTGACAGGGTATTACTGCTACACAGTGTGGCCTCATGCTATCAGGTGGCCTCTAACGTCATCATTGACCAGACCACTGTGTACAACCCTGCACCATGTCAACATACCTGTAATATTTCCCGGTATGTATGTCACATCTCTGTCCACTGTAGCCTGTTCATCTGACCACATACTTCAGGTGCAGTATATGTCACGGACATCTGTGTCATGTTCGGACATCTGTGTCATGTTCAACTTTCCAACAGTCAGGTTGAGGGTACATTTAGCATGCTGATATTGCCATACATGCCTGTGAGTACTCCACAGTTACACATGGGGGACTGCAAACACTGCTACCTGTAGGCACATGCCAGTACACCATAGGAGGGAACCACGGCATCATTACCAACATGCTGTTACTGTTGTTACCAAGACACATACTGTGAACATATCACAATGCATGCTGCACCTGGACTACATGGTATGACTGGTGCATGTCAACAGTACACCACTGATGTCACATACACATCTCTCAGTATTCACACACGACCAATGCAACATACACATCCCTCAATATGCATACACAAGTAATGTTAGATACACCTCTCACTATTCTGTTCACCCTGTGCATCAGACCATTTGAGCATATCCCTGCACTCAGTATTCACACACAACCAATGCAACATACACATCCCTCAATATGCATACACAAGTAATGTTAGATACACCTCTCACTATTCTGTTCACCCTGTGCATCAGACCATTTGAGCATATCCCTGCACCGATGGTGTGGATGACAGGGATGCGGCACAGGCTTCATCATATGCACAGGGTGATACTGTTTGCCAGGGGCATAGGCTGCACCAATGGATGACATCATGTGTGTGGGTAAGGGCCGGTGATTTGAATGGACATGCCTGTTCTGTAAGCATGTGGGTGTTGTGGAGCCCTACATTTGTGTTTGCTGTGAGTGTATGTGTGCACAGAGTTCTGTCATTTGTGAGGCCTACACAAGGGTATTATGGACAGCTCCAGATTGTACAGACGAGGTTGTACAGCTCACTATGACAGGACACGGCCACATGTCCTGTGCCTGCCAGGGGTTGCACGGGCACTACCAGGCAGAGGTACAGAATGGCTACTGTCCAACGACACATGGCCACTGGAACCGTGTCCCCGCCAGGAATTCCCAGGGCCACGTCCACATAGCCAGCTGTGACCTGGTGTGGACAGTGCCACACCAGCTGCACTGCTACTGCTACTGGCACTATGGGAGCGGCCATGTGGTGGCACACTCACGTTGACCTGCACTAGGTGGTGTAGCTGGCCCTCGCCCATGTGGCCACGCCTCACCCCTACCAGATGTTCCAGCACAGACAGCTCACGCTCACGGATTGCCATGCCACGGTCGAGTATTCTGACCATGTCACCTAATCGCCTGACCAGACCATCAGCAAGCTGCTGTTGAGCACCTGCTAATGCCTGGATGTTGTTGTTTAGGGTACTGATAGCAGCCCTCTGCAGCCTCTGCCCTTCTCTGTTCTGCATGTGCCTGTGCCACCATTACAGTCTGGAACATGCGTCTGGTGATCCCAGCTGCTGCGCTATATCCTGAAGGTGCATGTCTGCCAGAGGTCCTCCTACGCGCAGCACCAGCCACATGCCCGTGTGGCACATCTACAGTCAGTATACTGCCACCATGGTGTGGAAACACACCTTCTGTAGCCATCACACGTTCCTGTTCAACGCTAACAGACACTGACTGTCCTTCCTCTATGGCCACTGTAGATGCGGTATGTGTTGGCAGCTGAACTGTGTGCGGGGAAGAGGGGGACATAGCTGGGATGGCAACCGTTGGCACAGATTCAGCCCCTGACATCCCTGCCTGTACTTTGTGCATATGTTCATCACTGATAGCATCTGTGGGGACACTATCAGATGGACCACAGGAGGGTAACGCACCTACATCACCTGTGAATGCAAAGAAAGACTGTAAATTACAATACACACAATGACACACACACCCAATGACACACACACACACACACACACACCCACAATGACACACACACACACCCACACACACACACACTGACACACTGACACACAGTGACACACACTGACACACACACACTGACACACACACACACTGACACACACTGACACACCATGCATGTGATATGACAGATGGCATGCAGCATGCTTGTGATACAGCTGACAACATGCAGCTCAGACATCAATAGTGTTTGTAAGCATACCCTGGAATGCACACTACAGCAGGCAGGTGTCATATCATTATCCATGCAATTCACACGATCATGGTAGTATGAATGCATCCCCGTGATACAACATGTGGACCAGAACAGGATAACAGTACACATGGCTGACATGACCTTGACATGTAATCTGCTGGCGTGTACATTAACATGCATGCATGCCTGACACAATGGTGTCCTGACACATGTACAGCATCGTACTGGGTATCACATTGCAGTGTTGTCCATATGCCCTACAGATAGAATGCATGTTGAGAAAATGTGCATGGGCATGGTAGGGGACTGTGAGCTGTCTACATTGCTGTACAGTGTGATGTACAGACACTGTGCCATTACATGGCATCATGAGGTGTCTTTATTGCTAAACAGTGCATGTTATGTATGCATTGCATATCCAGAACTGCATGCATACCCATGACTTACCTGTGGATTGTGACCTACGATGCTGAGGTGTATACACACCAAACCATGCTGTGTCATGTGACAGGTCACTGGAGGACATACAGATGACACCCCTGTATGATGACTACAGAGTGTTGGCTGCCTGGCAATCATGTCCACACATAGCGGACCTGTCATGTCACCATTTCACACATGACATTGATGGACCACGCACACAAGGTGCACAGCTAACAGTGATGTCCTATGGCAGCAGGGGAAAAGTGCAGTATCTGTGGCCTGGTGTCACTGTCAGTGGAATCTGTAAAGGTGACTACCGTCATGCTATGACACAGACATCATGTTCAACACATCTTATGAGGTACACGTCACTGACACCTCCACTAGCTGTGCACAGGCATTTAGGATGTGCAGCGTACCACATCACCTGTACAATCGGTCTAGTACGGCTGTAATTGGACCATGTGTGGACAAAGTGGGACAGGGTGTATCCACATCCCGTCTTCTGTGTGGCTACATGTCTCTGGCCATCCCCATGGCCATGTGTGCACATGTGTTGGTCATGTATGTGATGGCGTCTATCACACATGTCTGTGTTGTCCAATATGACATACACCCATAGATGTTGGATATGTCACCATCCACAGGGCTATACAGACAACAGGTGTATGTGTGGTATGTGGGGTATGGGTTATGGGAAATTGTGACAATATTGCAACCAAAACGCTTCGTGTCTCAGACATGTTGGCTGGAACATCACAATTTGTGAAACCATTGCAGGGGCATATAACACAATGGTGACACCTGTGGTCTGCCCATATCACTGCTCACTGTGCGGTACTGGTTTGTGTACCACACGTTTTGTTCCACTGTATAGTACATATGCCTCCATTGTAGAACACCTCCACCATTGTATGCACAGCTGGACACACATGTAGCAATGACAAATACTGTAGTTTCATGTCTGTGTGTCATTTCAGTTGTATATATTGCACATGGGTGGCCTGTGTGGATGATGGGTGATGCGACCTGTATATCCATGTATTAACTGGCCACATGGTGAATAGATCTATGCTTTGACATGCCTGATACCGATGACAGTCTCACCTGCAATGGACTCTTGTCTGTGCGGCACACCAGAGGTACCCTTATAGGGTGACACAGCAGTATGAACATTATCCATGACTGTATGACAGCCACAGGGTGCACAGTGCAAGTTAACACATTTGCCTGTACAATAGCATATAGTCAGCACATGTGTGCATCACGATACCTCTCAACCTCTTAGAACAATAAATGTGGACAAAGCCTACTATGATGGGGGACATATAGGGACAACTGTGACATATTGCTCTTACAAACTTAGAAATTTGCTAGACTAATGGGTTTGCATTCACATGGGTTTTACATGGAATATGCAGTCATAAACACAAATGTATGTCATCATTTAATGACTCCATTCCTCAGCTATTTGCCAGAAAGGGACATATATTAAGGGGAACACACTGACAATATGAGGCAGACATCTGGACATCCTGCAAATACCTGTACAGTTCAGAGGTATGGTGCATACACAGGGTAGCATAAAGCATGTGTGTCCACATACCTTGCATATGTTGTTACATTACATGATGTACACTGACACATGCACGCATGGGATATAATATACTGGCCATATGTTCAGTACTGACTTACCAGGCAACTCCAGGCTCATTGGTTTGGAGACACCCACCTCCACGATGGCAGCTAGTGTTTGTGGGGGCTGTTCTGAGGGTGTTCCCAGACTGGCCAGTAGCTCCCCTGTGTGTGTGAGTGGAGGCTGGATTGGTGGACCACCACCTGTTCCACCTTGTTCCCTGGCGATTGCAGCGGCACACTGTTTTGCATGACGTATCAAGTCCGTGCAGTGTCTGCGCACCTGCTGGTAGATGTGGTTGTGGCCACCCACTTCGTTGACCCTCCTGCGAAGATCCTGCCACAGGTCATCCCGCTGCTGTGCATGCTGTGGCACATGGCTAAATAACACCTCGTAGTTCTCATGGAGGTACAGGATTATGACATCATCCTCCTGTCGGCTGTATGCTGGTAGGCGTGTACGAGGCATTATCTGTAAGACATGATGAAGGGGACAGGTCACATTTACAGACAGGTACAGTGATACTGCTGCACATACATTTCTAGTACATCTGCACAGTTATCTTTGCAAATCAACATGACACTAACACGACTGGCATGCATGTGTCACACACAAGTAACACCAGTATGCATTGGATATCATCCCCATATATGTGTGTCACCTCATTAGTGTTCCTACTGCATGTGACGTCTATCTCCATGTGGGCATGTCTGTTTGCCTGCACTGGTGTTCTTACCTATCTACATGCCTGATGTATCCACGGTAATGCTGTTGACCTTGATGCTGTGTATATGTCACATATCAACACAGACACAGCCTTACTGGACTTGGGCAGTGACAATGCACCATGCATGGAAACCTGTACATACATCTGTTTTGCCATAGACATCTAAACTGCACTGTACAGCTGTTCAACATCCTGCCACGGATCGCCTGTGTTGCACATGTGATAGACATGGGACAATGGCTAGTCGGAAGTCATTTGCAGGTAAGGTTATTGGCTACAGCATGTGCGGGCTGGGTTTCCTAGCTGTATCCAACATCCATTACGCCACCGCGAGGGGCATCAGTGACATTACTGATGCAGATAGTTGATACTACATCTACCATACAGCCATCACACCATGTATGACAGGGATGATATGTGTGCTATGTGGACAGGGCTGCATGGTATGGCAGGAGTATGTCACAGGTATGGCACAGGGATCTGTCCAGCATGTGACCATCCTAGTCGTAGGACGGTGGTTGTCCATGACGTATGTCTTTCAGATCAGGCTATGGACATGTAGCATGTCTAACAACATAGTCTGGCATATGTCTGTATGCAAGGTGGATAGAATGCTGCATACTGGAGGTGAGTATTGTGGAGGCTGGTATCAGCCATTCACACTGGGCCCTACCCTGGAGGGTGATGTGTATTCCAATATTGGTCACACGGGTGCTGTGTATGCCTGTCCAATGATCTCTGTGCTCATGGATACCACCCTGTCATGTCATGGGTACCTTGGATGACTACCTAAAAGGCCAAGGAGATGTCTCCAGCTCAGGGAGGTGTACTACACTACACCATCCCTAACACAGTGTCCATAATGTTGACCACAGCCTAGGTATTTCTTAATGGGTACAGGGGTATTCCCCTAGTGGTGTCATTGCTGATATCATCCACCAGAATGTGCACATATGTCACACACCTCACACACACAGCCCATTCTGTATGTTGTTCGCAACACTGACAACTATTGCCCATAGGTCATGGCCATTCACATCCTCACATACACAGATGGCTGACATTTGTCTGTGTAGTATGGGCTACAATGCAGGTGGGGTACAACACATTAACCCTGGTTTACTGTAGCTGGCACCATGTGATATGCACATGTCACTGTAGCACCTTTAGTAGTTGTGAGTCTGTCAACAGGCCACTAGTAGAACACTCCTGTGACATACAAAGGCATTTGTAGCCAAACATCCGCACTGTCTTGTACATCTGTACTGCTAACATCTACATTGATAATGGTTCATGGACTTGCAGACCATACCGGCAGTGTTCTGATGCGGTGCCACCAATCATGACTGTTGTCAACACTTGTGGGTTGATGTTGATATTATCCAACACCCTATCTGTAATGTATGGGCATGCTCGGCACTTGTTCAGAGCTTCTTGGCACGTTATGAGCTACTGCTTAGTTTAGCACCCATTTCACACCAGTCCTCACAGGTACACTGTCTGTCCATACATTTCCAGCTTGCTAAGAGTACAACAGCTGTCGTACACATCACTCACATACCTCGTGAGACATGGTGGTTTATACTGCATGTCCACCTGGCACGCATTACCACTTATATACAGGCATGTCCAACTGGCGCGTACCAGTGCTATTGCCTGTCAATATGATGACTATGTTGTACATGTGGCAATAGAGCTATTCTCATGTACACAGTCAATGCACACCTCCCAACATACAACAGTACAGCCTGTGGGGATGCACATATGCAGCCCTGCTGGGGGTTATATTGTCACCAACCCTGACTGCACCTGACAGTCATGTGGGGATGTGCAACATTGGCAACGCACACACACACCACATAGTCCCACATGATCCCCACCACAGGCCACCGCGCACGGAGACACCTTGTACAGTACCCCTCCATACACTGTGTGGGTACCAATGACAGCCCACATCGCCAAACACAACCACACCAACCTATAGCCCACAGACATGTGTGCCCATCACATACAGCCAGTAGGATGTCATAACATACACAACACACCTGTCTTAGGTGACTGTCGGCGGTCACACTGCTGTTCTACTCAGCAGGCTACACAAGGTGATAGTCACTTATATCCTGCTGTCAAGTAACTGGTTCTGCAACATAACCTATGCACACATTCCACAACTCAGCAGGTACAATGTGACTCATCTTCCATGTTTGTGTGACTGAAGTTGTATCTCAGGGCACAGACTACGTGTGCAGGGACATGCAATAGCCCACCAATGTTGTAGCCCTGATGGTGTGGTCCAAGCCCTGGGAAGCATTTTGCAGTCATCCGGACCTGTTACCACTGCACTACGAATGACTGTGTCACACCCAATAGTTGTCCATGTTTCTGCTGTCATTCCACAGGCATCTAGTATACGTCCACTTTGACAGACCTGGTCAAACAACATGATGCTGTGACACAGTTGACCTGCACCTGTCAGCCCTGGGAGTACGGATCACATGTTGGACTCTTGCTGCTTTTATATTGCCTGTCTTGCACAGTGTCCAATAACAGTCACCACCAGAATGGGAAGTGGCTAAGCAAGCATGTGGTCATGTCACACAATGCTTGACATCATCTTCTGTGATGCACGCAGGCAAGGCACACCTGATACTGCACCACTTCAGTATCTCTGCAGTGACTGGGACCTGCCTCTTGGCTCTACAGAGCACACCTGCAATCACTGGTTATAGACAGACCATACCTCAGGCATGTACCTGGACTGGCACACCCACAGCTGAGGTGTCCCCATATTCCACTATGTTGTACACATCTCGGCTGGTTACTTGCACAATGCATCACAGGTGCTCCACGTGCATCTAACTGTGTCCGGAACTACTGCTGCTACTGATGTGAGATTGACGGTAACCCACACTTAACTGTGATAGCCGCATGTACTGACACATTAGGAACGCTGTGCATGAGTCATAACCTCAGCTAGGCTGGTTTGACCCATACACCACCTCCAAGACCAACAGTATCCTTGACATGGACACTACCAACATGTGACTGCTGTTCCACACCTGGGGTTATCCCCTCATTGGTGGAATCCGAACATATGCTACTCACCCTTGTTAGCCACATACCGGCACCACACACTTCACGGCATACACAGTAGATGAGTACTACAACACCAGCTACAGATGTTGTATGACAGCGGTAGTTGACGTCGTGACACACGTGCAGGTGGACAATGCACATGCAAATGCTGAGACATACCCCAGTGCACTTCATTAGCATGTACACGACAATATGGTTCATGCTATTCCACACAGAGCCATGATGGTACACACCAGATAACAGACAACACTCTGGGGGTGCGGTTCCACAGACATACTTTACAACAGGTGGGGGCTGTTGCACAGTGGTGTACATTCCCATGAGTGGGGTAACTCACTGGTCAGCCTTGGTAGGGCCACGGGATCCCTCATCACATACTCCATAACTAGCTACATTACACATTACTGCGACACATTCCGAGATGTACCACAAGGCATTATGGTGGTATAACAGTAGTCGTATGCAATACCCACATCTGCTCACACATGCAACTGTCACTCTGGAACATGACAGTAACAGGTGATGTTGGCAACATGCTGTCTGATGGCTTCAATGCTAACATTACACCCTCTCACTCCCTACGGGTCCACATTCCTTGCAGGAACATTGCAGTGTACCTGCGGTCACACCTACACAGTACTGACCTGCACTCTATATGTCCTAGGACTCAGGCCTCTTGTCACCCTACAAAATCCCAGGCTGTGATGTCCACAGACTTCTGAACAGCATGCCTCCCCACTGGGGCACCATATTCAGTAATAGCCTAGTACCAGACATTGTCGCCCCTGACTGGCACACAGCGACAGTAACACTCCACACAGATGGCGCCACAATGCACGACTGGGACTATTGCCCTACACACCTCACTGGGCTGTTATGCATGGCTATAGGGCACATCATCATGGACATCATTCCCTGAGTCTTTGTTGTGCTCCAGTCCTTTGTTGCCAGCTGGGTTGGTCTTGTTGGGCCACAGCATGCCTCTACACCTGTTGAACACCTTTCATACAGTCTCCAGAGTAGTTGATGATGACACGGAGGTCCACACAGCCTACATTGTCTTCTCGCTGCCATTCAGCACTGTTCTCCTTTCTGGTATTGACAACATACACATCCACCTGTGCATCACAACATATGTCTCCGGATGTTATGCAAAGTGGCTAATGGACGGGACACACACTGAGGGTGGCATACCATATCACATACTGCATTCCAGTTACACTTGGCATACCACAGTCCTCAGTCATGGGGCTCTCATGTTTGGTATATGCTTCCCTGAGGTACAGGCTACCACTGAGGGGACTTCCCTGCCTAGCTTTACAGACCACTGCATACCCAGCACCATTTTTGCTCCACCAGCTGATACAGACCCCATCCATATGGGTGTCACTGTGATGGATACCGATATGAATATCATGGCCTCTACCTGCATGACACTTGGTATGAACATTACCTTTGCAGTACACCATCCACCCACTGGTTATCACATAGGTGTTAGTCCCCTACATACATGTCGCATTGTACGATGTTTGTAAGACACATGTATGTCGCTCACACTCCTGTGATTACCACATTGCCAATGGCGTGGCTATCCTTCACGTGTCCACACATGTCTGTACTGGGTGTGTAGCTGGTACATAGGCGCCATTGTACCTCTGAACACCGGACTTCTACACACATCCATGGGTACAACACCCAGCTTAGGGTGTACCTTACACAACAGCTTTACATAACTCAACATTAAAACGCCATGACGTTTATTGAGCTTTGACAGTTAAAGTTTGCGGCTTAAACTGTACAGACACCATGTCTGTACACATTTATGGACTACATACTCAGGGTGACCTCTACTGCAAAGACAGGGCCCATGTCTGCAAATATGTTAATGGATATACTCCACATACACGACATAAACAGTAGCCACTATGAGCATGATGCTCATGGATATGTGCACACCTACCGTATGTGACATCTTGGGGGTTGCATTTCCAGACCGGGCACTCACCATGCTTTGGGACATGATTCCTATGTACATCGCGCATGGACAGACAGTAGCAGTGTTCATGTGATACCTCGCTTGGTGGATGGCGGACACATGTGCGCCAGGGATCACTGCAGTGGCTGTACTGTGCAGAGATGCAGGTTACACATGGCTCTTCTGTTCTGGGGCACTACCCCTGAGAGGTGCCACTGGTGTGCACACTGTAGTTGTTGTTACACGTAGACTTGCCAGACTGCATGGTACCCCACTATGAACCTGTGGAGCTATTACATGTCCTTTGTGCATGGTTACTGGAATAGCCCTTCCAGTTATATTAGCTGTCATGTTATTACAATGTCCTGTGACTACACGCCATATGTATCCTGTTATTGTACACACCAATCATGTTCATGTTTGTCTGTCAAATCTCTTCTGCTATTCTAGTATGAGAGTAATGTTTGCATCCTTTGCAAATGCACAGAGTGGATTACATTATTTATTTCATCATAACTGTTTATACATAAATTAATTACAAGACTACCACTGGGATTGATATCTACTTTTCACTAACTCCTTACCTCTCTCATCTCTTTCCTACCTGCATAATCTCTGATACTTGTTCATCTTTCCTTTCTAGTTACTCAGCTCGGGCTGTGCATCCCAAACCAGCTTTGCTAGGTGGACCCTGTACTCACCGGCTTTGTCGACTCTGCCCTCGGAGAGACCAGAGCATCACCTTCTAACCCTCACTCCCTCATCTTAAAGAGTTCGCCCATTAAGATTGTATTGAAATTTGCTAGGTGGACCCTGTACTCAACCGGCTTTGTCTGACTCTGCCTCCGGGAAGATCCAGAACTGAAGTCATTAAATAATGACAAACATTTGAGTTTTTGGCGACCCCTAAATCCTTCCAGAAAAAGTCATACTAATGCAAAAGTCCTATTATACTGTCAACTATTCTTACGCTTTGTAAGAGCAATATTTAAAATCTGCCCTTATTTGTCCCTTCTCCATCATGTTAGAAGGCTTTGTACAGATGTTTTGTGGTCTCAGGAGGTTGAGAGGTATGATCAGAAACAGATACATGTCTGAGGAAACAGCATTATCGACTGCAAGATAACTCTAGAAGGAAATGAAAAGTGCTGCAGTAGGAAGTTCAGTGCCACTGGGTCAGGTATGTGCTGACATGTCAAATGACAAAGCAGTCTACATGAAGCACCTATAGGTTGTCACCTTTACCAATGATGACAGTGGACATACCCACAGCCATGTGCATACACCACAACAGACATAGCGCACAACAAAGCTCTAGCTGCCATGATACACGAGTGCCTTCGGGCATTTATGGATTGAGGAGAGTACAGCAAGGAAAGATGACTGCCAGGCTATTCAAGCAAACACCGTAGGGGGCGGCAAGACAACCCGCAATAACGAACATTGCACGGACAATGTTGGATTGCAAATATACACCATTTGCATGTGAAAGCTTATGCAAATGATGTAAATACGTGATACATGAAACAGTAAGCTGGTCGTAAGAGCAGAGTTATGTGCAGAAATGTACCTAGATGTTAGGCGACTCAACATTCTGGGCACATTACAATGGAGGAATGACAGCTGCAAATACAGTATGAATATAGCTCTAAGAAGTATTAATGTCCAAGTCCAAGGCCAGTTGCAGCTTTGTCCATTGGATATCATTAAAACAGTAGTTTTCCTTCCCTCCGATCTCCAGTGTGAAGTGTCGCGCCACGTGTTAATGGTAGAACGCTGTGCTTTTAAAAACAAGTTCAAATATGTATAATATACATACAAATGTAGGTTTAGTTAGATGTTAGTACGTCATGCAGATGAATGGTAAGCTGGGGACAACACTGCTACTGCATACTGGTTGTTATATGTCTGGAAGCGCTCTGCTGTCAGGAGATGTAATGAAGCATTTGTAGGCAATTTGATGCAAGTGAGGCTGAGGATAGTGAATCACAACATGTCATGCCATATGGGCCAAGCCTCTGGCAAAGTGTAGTGTAGGACAAGGGGACTATAGAGAAGATAGGTGACAACATGGAGTGTGTATGTATAAAACACTGTAATCTCACCGAGCAGTGTCACATGTTTGTTGTTGTCAGTACTCAGTGGAAGAGGCGCGCTTATGAGTTATCCTAGTAAAACGCTTTAGGGAGACTGATGGTGTGCCAAGTGGATGCCACCGATGTGACCCACAAACCTGCCCACAGTGTGTCTGCACCGTGCGCCGCCAGTAAGTCTCCCGTGTTAAAGATGTGCGTAAAGTGGCATGTTAGCCCGCAGTACATGTGGAAGAATGAGTGCTAGTGTACGAATGGTGAAGCCCGTGTAATGTCGCGGTATGCCAGTGTATGCTTGTAGCATGTATACATGTGTACTACACACATCACACATGTACTGCACACTCTAGACACACATGCCAATACTACACACATCAGTGAAATGGCACATGGATGGAGAATACATCATCAGAATTTAACAGTGCTGTAAACTATGCTACATTGATGGTCATAGCGTAATGCATCATGCCTGCTGATATACACCTGAAGTAACATATTATGTGTTAACAGCATGCTAACATCAATACAGTGGAATAAAAGCCACTGTGTGCATCAGCACCAGGTTAGTCTGATCCTGCATCAATGTTACACATCACAGGTGGTAAGTAACAGGCACAGGTGACATCATATGCACAGGGTGTGGTGTGTTACATTTCCAGAGCTGTCATTGATCCATCCAATGTACACGAGGTGTGTGTGTGTGTGAGGGACAATGGTTATTGCATGGCCCCAATGTGGTGATGCAATGGGTTTGTGTATGTGATAGCCCTAGCTGTTTGTGGTAAGTGTGTGTGTCTGTTCCGGGTATATACACAGGTACAGCATGTGTCAGCCATATATATAGAGGTTGTGGGACAGTCACAGACCATACCTGCCAGGCCTGTAGAGATCGCTATTACTGGCCATGGACACCCCTCCATGCATCCAACACATCCCAGTCCTGCACCTGTCAATGTATACACATACAGTCCTGGGATCTGTACTCACAACCTGTGGATAAACGTGAGTCAGTCCCAGAGGCATACATCTAGGGTGCTGTCATACATCCACAAAGGCAAAGATGTCGGGTAGGAAATATCTGTGTGGTGTGAGGTGTCTAAAAGCAAGACTGGAGTCCCCAGGCAGACGTGGGAGCATGCGTGCACACACACACACACACACACACACACACACACACACACACACACACACACACACACACACACACACACACACTTACTTGGCAGGGCTGGGAGCTCAACATACACCTAACTACACCTTTATCACACTACAACATGACGCATTTACAGAACGCTACATCACGAGATTACTAAAACACAGCAGTCCCAGTGGCATACATCTAGGCGTAGGTCATCAACTGCAAAGGCAAAGACTTCGTAGTGAGAAATAGTGGTGTGAGGCATCTAAAAGCAAGACTGAGTCCCCAGGTGGACGGGAGCATGCAAACACACACACACACACACACACACACACACACACACACACACACACACACACACACACACACATCACACATACACATACACACATAGGTTCATAGGTTCATAGGTTCATACTAGGCTATCTGCCCGACGGCATTTACAAGCCTAGCCTAGTTTTGTGGCTTACGCCACCCCTTTAGTATGGGGAACTATACCCATTATTTTGCTGTGCCTCTGTTGAGCAGTGACACTGAGGTAATCCCTGGGGTATATCTGCGATCTCCCCATCCATTGGTCAAGATTTCTCTTGAACAAGGCCAGCGAGGTGCTCTGCCTCACATATACCGATTTTATTCCAGCATAGGGAGCCTTTGGGTGATGAATCTATCCTCCAGCACCCTATTAATAGCCGTGTCGAGGTTTAAGTCTCCGCCTTGTGGCTCTGACGGATCTAGATATTTTGAGGTGAAGCATATTCATCAAATCTGGGTTTGACATGGCCTTGTATGTTAGGCAAAGGTCACCTCTGAGCAAGCTGCAAGTTTACTGAATAGAGCTGGAGTTCTTTCAGTCGGGCAGCATAGGACAGATGTTTGAGACCCTTTATCCTTTTGGTGAGGAACTTTGTGGCCTCTCCAGCTGCTGCAAGTGTCGGGTCAGATACATTCTAATGGGGCATTGTACTCAATCATTGGTCTGATGAGTGATGAGTATAGGGAGACTATGACCTCCCCTTGATCTAGATGAGAATCCTTCATGATAAGGTGGGCAATGTAGAAGGTCTTCCTAACTACTTTAGCTACATGGGTGCTCTAATGACAGACTACTATCAACCTGGGTCCCCAGGTCCCTGATAACTTCTTCTGTACTCAGTGGATTGCCACCTATTTGGTAGCTAGGGTAACCTTGTTTTTCCCGGGGTATGACTATGCATTTTTGGCATTTAACTTTAGGCCATGGCTCTGCACCAGTTATCCGTTTCTGTGAGACCCTTCTGAAGGATATCTGTGTCAGATGTGTTTACTATATTGGCGCCCAGTTTGCAGTCATCTGCAAACTTTGTCAGCCATAACCCTCCTGTGTTTGCTTGTACTTCGGAAAAGTAGATGCCAAACAAGAGTGGGCCCAGACTGAGCCCTGTGGTACACCACTTGTGACAGGCTTTGAGTCTGACATGGCGCCAGCAACTCTGACCCCTGTGGGTTCTGTCATCAGCCAGTTTGCAAACCCATCTTGTGATGTATGGGTTAACATTTAAGCTGATGAGTTTTCAATGATACCCGAGTGGGGTATTGTATCAAAGGCTCGCCAGATCGAGGTAGGCTGTATGGCGGATCACTGCCTTTCCTCATCAATGGCTTTGGTGACTGTTTAAAAAAGTCAACCAAGTTTAGAAGGCATGATCTGCCTTTGACAAAGCCAAACTGGGATGGATCCAAAGTCTGCAAATTCCCTATGTCTTTATTTATGAGGTCCATTATGATCCTCTCCATGGCTTTGCAGATAAGGCTTGTCAAGCTAATGGGCCGGTAATTTCCAGGGTCGGTGGAGGCACCGCCTTTGTGAAGTGGGACCACAGTTGCAGTGCGCCACCCTGCAGTACGTATCCAGAGGTAAGACTATGATTAAACAGCTGTCCTAGCTGTGGGTTTAATTCCTCGTTGAGTTGGTGGAGCACACAGCCGGGGACACCATCAGGTCCCATGGATGCTGTGTTTTTTGCTTTGGAGAGAGCAGCTCTCACTTGGGCGTTGGAGATGTTTGGGGGGCTGCAATACATACACATACACACACACACACACACACACACACACACACACACACACACACACACACACACACACACACACACACACACACACACACTTGGCAGGGCTGGGAGTCGAACATACACCTAACTACCCTATCACACTACAGCATGACGAATTTACAGAACGCGCTACCGAGATTACTAAAAGCAGCAGTCCCAGAGGCATACATCTAGGCGCGTGTTATCATCCACAAAGGCTAAGATCGCCGGTAGGAAATATCTGTGGTGTGAGGCGTCTAAAAGCAACACTGAGTCCCCAGACGGACGGGAGCATGCGCGCAAACACACACACAGACACACACTTGGCAGGGCTGGGAGTCGAACATACACATAACTACCTTATCACACTACAGCATTACGCATTTACAGAACGCTACCAAGATTACTAAACACAGCAGTCCCAGAGGCATACATCTAGGCATGTGTCATCATCCTCAAAGGCTAAGATGTCGGTAGGAAATATCTGTGGTGTGAGGCATCTAAAAGCAAGACTGAGTCCCCAGGCAGATGGGAGCACACACACACACACACACACACACACACACACACACACACACACACACACACACACACACACACACACTTGGCATGACTGGGAGTCGAACATACACCTAACTACCCTATCACACTACAGCATGACACATTTACAGAATGCGCTACTGAGATTACTAAACACAGCAGTCCCAGAGGCATACATCTAGGCACGTGTCATCATCCGCAAAGGCTAAGACTTTGGTAGGAAATATCTTTGGTGTGAGGCATCTACAAGCAAGACTGAGTCCCCAGGTAGATGGGAGCATGCATGCAAACACACACACACACACACACACACACACACACACACACACACACACACACACACACACACACACACACACACACACACACAGCAGTCCCAGAGGCATACATCTAGGCTGTCATCATCCGCAAAGGCTAAGACTTTGGTAGGAAATATCTTTGGTGTGAGGCATCTACAAGCAAGACTGAGTCCCCAGGTGGATGGGAGCATGCATGCAAACTCACACACACACACACACACACACACACACACACACACACACACACACACACACACACACACACACACACTTGGCAGGGCTTGGAGTCGAACATACACCTAACTACCCTATCACACTACAGCATGACACATTTACAGAATGCGCTACCAAGATTGTTAAACACAGCAGTCCCAGAGGCATATTTCTAGGCACATGTCATCATCCGCACTGACAAGGATGCCGACAGGGATTGCATAGAGAGTGATCAGTCTAAAAGCATACAGACATATTACAGTCCCACGATAGACAGACAAACACAACGGCAGTGGTGTGATCGCAAAGTAAGATTTACGGAGTGCTACAACAACAAGACATAGACAAGGGATGTGCCACAGACAGTACACCCTTCAAGATAGTCGACCAGTGTGTACTTGTTAGGCATCCATCGTGACATTGAAAATGGACATCTGTTGCCTGGATGACCACCATGGCTATACGGGATGTCAAAGGCCATGCTCATGCACAGAGGGACATCACCGACACAAGGTGTTACTGGCCATGGTCATACACTTAGTAATACACATCTATTCAGACTGTACTGTGTGTCGATCTACACAATGGCGTACTGGGCATGCTCACACACTTAGCAGTTGCAAAGGGCCGTCTTGCATGCAGACGAGTCTCAACACACAAGGGCTCAGTTTGGACTGTCATGTGTGTCCATCTACACAACAGCGTACTGGGCATGCTCACACACTTAGCAGTTGCAAAGGGCCATCTTGCATACAGATGGAGTCTAAACAAGGAAGGGCGCAGTAAGGTACAACTGTCCCCACGTACAGGGCGGGCTGTCCTGCATGCAGACGGAGTCTAAACACGGAAGGGCACAGTATGGCATAACTGTCCCCACACACAGGGCGGTCACACACATGCAGTGACCAGTACACACTCAGCTGCCATCACAGCTGTCACAGGTGCAGATCACAGACGTACACACTGCAGTCTACACTGTAGCCCTCGAGACATCACCATGTCATTGCTGCAGCAATACACAGCCATACATTACCACAACACCGTGTGACACATGACCAGTGGAATGTACAGAGGTCTACAGCAACTGTGCAGAGTACACATGTACTGACAGGGTTCCAACAGGTCTTATGCATTGCAATTATACCACCATACATGACCAGGTCAGCTCAAGACATACCAGGGGCCCCGGGTCTTACACAGCTGTGACAGATGAGTGTTGCTGTACACCAACTAACACACATGTTTGGATATGTCATACATGTGATTGTAGTGGATGTGTGCATGGACCACACACACAACACATATGTACATAGCTTAGCCTTTGCTGTCCCCCGTGCAGAACAGTGGCCTAAGCAATCATACACACACAAATGGAGGGTGGGTCCATGTCTGTTGAATGCTCACAGTACAGGAGGTAGCAATGTTGACAGAGGACACATTCCCCTGTAGTAGTCGCCCATGACACCCATGATATCATACCACAGTCCATGTGTTATGTATGGCAACACACATGTCCACCAATAGCAATGCATACAAACATGGCTACAGGAGACACATGTAGGACCAACGCACATGTACAATCTGTACTGTGCATGCAGCAAGCATGCATGCGCAGTGGCCGATGTCCGTAACACTGCTGTGCCTAACTACAACATGCAGAAGCAATGTAGCCCCATCATTGACACCTGTATATGGTGACATACAGACAGTACGGTTGGTTGTACGTCACGTATGGAGGGATGTGTGTACATAAGTGGTGATCCACCTGTGTAGATGCATGTGTGCCAGGGATGGCTCACAGGTGTGTCACATGCCATCCTACCATGCCATGTGCAAACAGTACGCTATGTCTCTGTTACTTGATGGTGATGACATAACGCATACACAGCGGTCAGGTATTACCAACTGTATGTCATGTGACACCTGTAACACTGACATCCTCCCGTGTGCATATAGCCACACAATTGCCAGACATAGCATTGGTACACATACTGCGGACATTACCGCTGCATGTCTATCAAACGGCTCATCATATGGCAGGTGGATCATTCCCAGCACTGCCATGTGTGTCCGCTTGTGTTACCACACATGCCACATATGGTGGGGACTACGTCCCAGTTGTTACACATCCCTCCTGTACACCGTTGTAGAGATCTGTACATACTGCAGTGTGGAAAGCATGATGTCGGCAGGTGTGGTGCATCACACACATTGGCTATCCATACAAACATATCTGGTCACCACAGTGTGTGTGTGTGTGTGTGTGTGTGTGTGTGTATATGTATGTATGTATGGCTGTCTGGTGCTTGGTGTGGGGGTGTATGCTACCATACAGTGGAAACAGGATCACTAACCCCTCATGGTGACTAACCCCTCATGGTGATGCAGTCTACTACCCTGTTGATGCCATCGGTCCCAGCCGTACAGGCTACCTGTGCATGTTCCTTCTCTGTGCCACGTCGTGTGGGTGCAAAGTACTGCGAGGGTGATGACCACATAGGCAAGGTTCCACACCTCAACACTATGGGGTGTGCATTATAGTGCTGTAGACCCCGTGAATGTGGCCATGTTCCTGTACTGTGACAGGGTATTACTGCTACACAGTGTGGCCTCATGCTATCAGGTGGCCTCTAACGTCATCATTGACCAGACCACTGTGTACAACCCCTGCACCATGTCAACATACCTGTAATATTTCCCGGTATGTATGTCACATCTCTGTCCACTGTAGCCTGTTCATCTGACCACATACTTCAGGTGCAGTATATGTACGGACATCTGTGTCATGTTCGGACATCTGTGTCATGTTCAACTTTCCAACAGTCAGGTTGAGGGTACATTTAGCATGCTGATATTGCCATACATGCCTGTGAGTACTCCACAGTTACACATGGGGGACTGCAAACACTGCTACCTGTAGGCACATGCCAGTACACCATAGGAGGGAACCACGGCATCATTACCAACATGCTGTTACTGTTGTTACCAAGACACATACTGTGAACATATCACAATGCATGCTGCACCTGGACTACATGGTATGACTGGTGCATGTCAACAGTACACCACTGATGTCACATACACATCTCTCAGTATTCACACACGGCCAATGCAACATACACATCCCTCAATATGCATACACAAGTAATGTTAGATACACCTCTCACTATTCTGTTCACCCTGTGCATCAGACCATTTGAGCATATCCCTGCACTCAGTATTCACACACAACCAATGCAACATACACATCCCTCAATATGCATACACAAGTAATGTTAGATACACCTCTCACTATTCTGTTCACCCTGTGCATCAGACCATTTGAGCATATCCCTGCACCGATGGTGTGGATGACAGGGATGCGGCACAGGCTTCATCATATGCACAGGGTGATACTGTTTGCCAGGGGCATAGGCTGCACCAATGGATGACATCATGTGTGTGGGTAAGGGCCGGTGATTTGAATGGACATGCCTGTTCTGTAAGCATGTGGGTGTTGTGGAGCCCTACATTTGTGTTTGCTGTGTGAGTGTATGTGTGCACAGAGTTCTGTCATTTGTGAGGCCTACACAAGGGTATTATGGACAGCTCCAGATTGTACAGACGAGGTTGTACAGCTCACTATGACAGGACACGGCCACATGTCCTGTGCCTGCCAGGGGTTGCACGGGCACTACCAGGCAGAGGTACAGAATGGCTACTGTCCAACGACACATGGCCACTGGAACCGTGTCCCCACCAGGAATTCCCAGGGCCACGTCCACATAGCCAGCTGTGACCTGGTGTGGACAGTGCCACACCAGCTGCACTGCTACTGCTACTGGCACTATGGGAGCGGCCATGTGAGGTGGCACACTCACGTTGACCTGCACTAGGTGGTGTAGCTGGCCTACGCCCATGTGGCCTACGCCTCACCCCTACCAGATGTTCCAGCACAGACAGCTCACGCTCACGGATTGCCATGCCACGGTCGAGTATTCTGACCATGTCACCTAATCGCCTGACCAGACCATCAGCAAGCTGCTGTTGAGCACCTGCTAATGCCTGGATGTTGTTGTTTAGGGTACTGATAGCAGCCCTCTGCAGCCTCTGCCCTTCTCTGTTCTGCATGTGCCTGTGCCACCATTACAGTCTGGAACATGCGTCTGGTGATCCCAGCTGCTGCGCTATATCCTGAAGGTGCATGTCTGCCAGAGGTCCTCCTACGCGCAGCACCAGCCACATGCCCGTGTGGCACATCTACAGTCAGTATACTGCCACCATGGTGTGGAAACACACCTTCTGTAGCCATCACACGTTCCTGTTCAACGCTAACAGACACTGACTGTCCTTCCTCTATGGCCACTGTAGATGCGGTATGTGTTGGCAGCTGAACTGTGTGCGGGGAAGAGGGGGACATAGCTGGGATGGCAACCGTTGGCACAGATTCAGCCCCTGACATCCCTGCCTGTACTTTGTGCATATGTTCATCACTGCTAGCATCTGTGGGGACACTATCAGATGGACCACAGGAGGGTAACACACCTACATCACCTGTGAATGCAAAGAAAGACTCTAAATTACAATACACACAATGACACACACACCCACAATGACACACACACACACCCACAATGACACACACACACACCCACAATGACACACACACACACCCACACTGACACACACTGACACACACTGACACACAGTGACACACACTGACACACACACACTGACACACACTGACACACACTGACACACACTGACACACCATGCATGTGATATGACAGATGGCATGCAGCATGCTTGTGATACAGCTGACAACATGCAGCTCAGACATCAATAGTGTTTGTAAGCATACCCCCTGGAATGCACACTACAGCAGGCAGGTGTCATATCATTATCCATGCAATTCACACGATCATGGTAGTATGAATGCATCCCCGTGATACAACATGTGGACCAGAACAGGATAACAGTACACATGGCTGACATGACCTTGACATGTAATCTGCTGACGTGTACATTAACATGCATGCATGCCTGACACAATGGTGTCCTGACACATGTACAGCATCGTACTGGGTATCACATTGCAGTGTTGTCCATATGCCCTACAGATAGAATGCATGTTGAGAAAATGTGCATGGGCATGGTAGGGGACTGTGAGCTGTCTACATTGCTGTACAGTGTGATGTACAGACACTGTGCCATTACATGGCATCATGAGGTGTCTTTATTGCTAAACAGTGCATGTTATGTATGCATTGCATATCCAGAACTGCATGCATACCCATGACTTACCTGTGGATTGTGACCTACGATGCTGAGGTGTATACACACCAAACCATGCTGTGTCATGTGACAGGTCACTGGAGGACATACAGATGACACCCCTGTATGATGACTACAGAGTGTTGGCTGCCTGGCAATCATGTCCACACATAGCGGACCTGTCATGTCACCATTTCACACATGACATTGATGGACCACGCACACAAGGTGCACAGCTAACAGTGATGTCCTATGGCAGCAGGGGAAAAGTGCAGTATCTGTGGCCTGGTGTCACTGTCAGTGGAATCTGTAAAGGTGACTACCGTCATGCTATGACACAGACATCATGTTTAACACATCTTATGAGGTACATGTCACTGACACCTCCACTAGCTGTGCACAGGCATTTAGGATGTGCAGCGTACCACATCACCTGTACAATCGGTCTAGTACGGCTGTAATTGGACCATGTGTGGACAAAGTGGGACAGGGTGTATCCACATCCCATCTTCTGTGTGGCTACATGTCTCTGGCCATCCCCCATGGCCATGTGTGCACATGTGTTGGTCATGTATGTGATGGCCGTCTATCACACATGTCTGTGTTGTCCAATATGACATACACCCATAGATGTTGGATATGTCACCATCCACAGGGCTATACAGACAACAGGTGTATGTGTGGTATGTGGGGTATGGGTTATGGGAAATTGTGACAATATTGCAACCAAAACGCTACGTGTCTCAGACATGTTGGATGGAACATCACAATTTGTGAAACCATTGCAGGGGCATATAACACAATGGTGACACCTGTGGTCTGCCCATATCACTGCTCACTGTGCGGTACTGGTTTGTGTACCACACGTTTTGTTCCACTGTATAGTACATATGCCTCCATTGTAGAACACCTCCACCATTGTATGCACAGCTGGACACACATGTAGCAATGACAAATACTGTAGTTTCATGTCTGTGTGTCATTTCAGTTGTATATATTGCACATGGGTGGCCTGTGTGGATGATGGGTGATGCGACCTGTATATCCATGTATTAACTGGCCACATGGTGAATAGATCTATGCTTTGACATGCCTGATACCGATGACAGTCTCACCTGCAATGGACTCTTGTCTGTGCGGCACACCAGAGGTACCCTTATAGGGTGACACAGCAGTATGAACATTATCCATGACTGTATGACAGCCACAGGGTGCACAGTGCAAGTTAACACATTTGCCTGTACAATAGCATATAGTCAGCACATGTGTGCATACGATACCTCTCAACCTCTTAGAACAATAAATGTGGACAAAGCCTACTATGATGGGGGACATATAGGGACAACTGTGACATATTGCTCTTACAAACTTAGAAATTTGCTAGACTAATGGGTTTGCATTCACATGGGTTTTACATGGAATATGCAGTCATAAACACAAATGTATGTCATCATTTAATGACTCCATTCCTCAGCTATTTGCCAGAAAGGGACATATATTAAGGGGAACACACTGACAATATGAGGCAGACATCTGGACATCCTGCAAATACCTGTACAGTTCAGAGGTATGGTGCATACACAGGGTAGCATAAAGCATGTGTGTCCACATACCTTGCATATGTTGTTACATTACATGATGTACACTGACACATGCACGTACGTGGGATATAATATACTGGCCATATGTTCAGTACTGACTTACCAGGCAACTCCAGGCTCATTGGTTTGGAGACACCCACCTCCACGATGGCAGCTAGTGTTTGTGGGGGCTGTTCTGAGGGTGTTCCCAGACTGGCCAGTAGCTCCCCTGTGTGTGTGAGTGGAGGCTGGATTGGTGGACCACCACCTGTTCCACCTTGTTCCCTGGCGATTGCAGCGGCACACTGTTTTGCATGACGTATCAAGTCCGTGCAGTGTCTGCGCACCTGCTGGTAGATGTGGTTGTGGCCACCCACTTCGTTGACCCTCCTGCGAAGATCCTGCCACAGGTCATCCCGCTGCTGTGCATGCTGTGGCACATGGCTAAATAACACCTCGTAGTTCTCATGGAGGTACAGGATTATGACATCATCCTCCTGTCGGCTGTATGCTGGTAGGCGTGTACGAGGCATTATCTGTAAGACATGATGAAGGGGACAGGTCACATTTACAGACAGGTACAGTGATACTGCTGCACATACATTTCTAGTACATCTGCACAGTTATCTTTGCAAATCAACATGACACTAACACGACTGGCATGCATGTGTCACACACAAGTAACACCCAGTATGCATTGGATATCATCCCCATATATGTGTGTCACCTCATTAGTGTTCCTACTGCATGTGACGTCTATCTCCATGTGGGCATGTCTGTTTGCCTGCACTGGTGTTCTTACCTATCTACACATGCCTGATGTATCCACGGTAATGCTGTTGACTTTGATGCTGTGTATATGTCACATATCAACACAGACACAGCCTTACTGGACTTGGGCAGTGACAATGCACCAAGTATGCATGGAAACCTGTACATACATCTGTTTTGCCATAGACATCTAAACTGCACTGTACAGCTGTTCAACATCCTGCCACGGATCGCCTGTGTTGCACATGTGATAGACATGGGACAATGGCTAGTCGGAAGTCATTTGCAGGTAAGGTTATTGGCTACAGCATGTGCGGGCTGGGTTTCCTAGCTGTATCCAACATCCATTACGCCACCGCGAGGGGCATCAGTGACATTACTGATGCAGATAGTTGATACTACATCTACCATACAGCCATCACACCATGTATGACAGGGATGATATGTGTGCTATGTGGACAGGGCTGCATGGTATGGCAGGAGTATGTCACAGGTATGGCACAGGGATCTGTCCAGCATGTGACCATCCTAGTCGTAGGACGGTGGTTGTCCATGACGTATGTCTTTCAGATCAGGCTATGGACATGTAGCATGTCTAACAACATAGTCTGGCATATGTCTGTATGCAAGGTGGATAGAATGCTGCATACTGGAGGTGAGTATTGTGGAGGCTGGTATCAGCCATTCACACTTGGGCCCTACCCCTGGAGGGTGATGTGTATTCCAATATTGGTCACACGGGTGCTGTGTATGCCTGTCCAATGATCTCTGTGCTCATGGATACCACCCTGTCATGTCATGGGTACCTTGGATGACTACCTAAAAGGCCAAGGAGATGTCTCCAGCTCAGGGAGGTGTACTACACTACACCATCCCTAACACAGTGTCCATAATGTTGACCACAGCCTAGGTATTTCTTAATGGGTACAGGGGTATTCCCCTAGTGGTGTCATTGCTGATATCATCCACCAGAATGTGCACATATGTCACACACCTCACACACACAGCCCATTCTGTATGTTGTTCGCAACACTGACAACTATTGCCCATAGGTCATGGCCATTCACATCCTCACATACACAGATGGCTGACATTTGTCTGTGTAGTATGGGCTACAATGCAGGTGGGGTACAACACATTAACCCTGGTTTACTGTAGCTGGCACCATGTGATATGCACATGTCACTGTAGCACCTTTAGTAGTTGTGAGTCTGTCAACAGGCCACTAGTAGAACACTCCTGTGACATACAAAGGCATTTGTAGCCAAACATCCGCACTGTCTTGTACATCTGTACTGCTAACATCTACATTGATAATGGTTCATGGACTTGCAGACCATACCCGGCAGTGTTCTGATGCGGTGCCACCAATCATGACTGTTGTCAACACTTGTGGGTTGATGTTGATATTATCCAACACCCTATCTGTAATGTATGGGCATGCTCGGCACTTGTTCAGAGCTTCTTGGCACGTTATGAGCTACTGCTTAGTTTAGCACCCATTTCACACCAGTCCTCACAGGTACACTGTCTGTCCATACATTTCCAGCTTGCTAAGAGTACAACAGCTGTCGTACACACATCACTCACATACCTCGTGAGACATGGTGGTTTATACTGCATGTCCACCTGGCACGTACCACTTATATACAGGCATGTCCAACTGGCACGTACCAGTGCTATTGCCTGTCACTATGATGACTATGTTGTACATGTGGCAATAGAGCTATTCTCATGTACACAGTCAATGCACACCTCCCAACATACAACAGTACAGCCTGTGGGGGATGCACATATGCAGCCCTGCTGGGGGTTATATTGTCACCAACCCTGACTGCACCTGACAGTCATGTGGGGATGTGCAACATTGGCAACGCACCACACACACCACATAGTCCCACATGATCCCCACCACAGGCCACACGTACGGAGACACCTTGTACAGTACCCCTCCATACACTGTGTGGGTACCAATGACAGCCCACATCGCCAAACACAACCACACCAACCTATAGCCCACAGACATGTGTGCCCATCACATACAGCCAGTAGTATGTCATAACATACACAACACACCTGTCTTAGGTGACTGTCGGCGGTCACACTGCTGTTCTACTCAGCAGGCTACACAAGGTGATAGTCACTTATATCCTGCTGTCAAGTAACTGGTTCTGCAACATAACCTATGCACACATTCCACAACTCAGCAGGTACAATGTGACTCATCTTCCATGTTTGTGTGACTGAAGTTGTATCTCAGGGCACAGACTACGTGTGCAGGGACATGCAATAGCCCACCAATGTTGTAGCCCTGATGGTGTGGTCCAAGCCCTGGGAAGCATTTTGCAGTCATCCGGACCTGTTACCACTGCACTACGAATGACTGTGTCACACCCAATAGTTGTCCATGTTTCTGCTGTCATTCCACAGGCATCTAGTATATGTCCACTTTGACAGACCTGGTCAAACAACATGATGCTGTGACACAGTTGACCTGCACCTGTCAGCCCTGGGAGTACGGATCACATGTTGGACTCTTGCTGCTTTTATATTGCCTGTCTTGCACAGTGTCCAATAACAGTCACCACCAGAATGGGAAGTGGCTAGCGAAGCATGTGGTCATGTCACACAATGCTTGACATCATCTTCTGTGATGCACGCAGGCAAGGCACACCTGATACTGCACCACTTCAGTATCTCTGCAGTGACTGGGACCTGCCTCTTGGCTCTACAGAGCACACCTGCAATCACTGGTTATAGACAGACCATACCTCTCAGGCATGTACCTGGACTGGCACACCCACAGCTGAGGTGTCCCCATATTCCACTATGTTGTACACACATCTCGGCTGGTTACTTAGCACAATGCATCACAGGTGCTCCACGTGCATATAACTGTGTCCGGAACTACTGCTGCTACTGATGTGAGATTGACAGTAACCCACACTTAACTGTGATAGCCGCACATGTACTGACACATTAGGCGCACGCTGTGCATGAGTCATAACCTCAGCTAGGCTGGTTTGACCCATACACCACCTCCAAGACCAACAGTATCCTTGACATGGACACTACCAACACGTGACTGCTGTTCCACACCTGGGGTTATCCCCTCATTGGTGGAATCCGAACATATGCTACTCACCCTTGTTAGCCACATACCGGCACCACACACTTCACGGCATACACAGTAGATGAGTACTACAACACCAGCTACAGATGTTGTATGACAGCGGTAGTTGACGTCGTGACACACGTGCAGGTGGACAATGCACATGCAAATGCTGAGACATACCCCAGTGCACTTCATTAGCATGTACACGACAATATGGTTCATGCTATTCCACACAGAGCCATGATGGTACACACCAGATAACAGACAACACTCTGGGGGTGCGGTTCCACAGACATACTTTACAACAGGTGGGGGCTGTTGCACAGTGGTGTACATTCCCATGAGTGGGGTAACTCACTGGTCAGCCTTGGTAGGGCCACGGGATCCCTCATCACATACTCCATAACTAGCTACGTACACATTACTGCGACACATTCCGAGATGTACCACAAGGCATTATGGTGGTATAACAGTAGTCGTATGCAATACCCACATCTGCTCACACATGCAACTGTCACTCTGGAACATGACAGTAACAGGTGATGTTGGCAACATGCTGTCTGATGGCTTCAATGCTAACATTACACCCTCTCACTCCCTACGGGTCCACATTCCTTGCAGGAACATTGCAGTGTACCTGCGGTCACACCTACACAGTACTGACCTGCACTCTATATGTCCTAGGACTCAGGCCTCTTGTCACCCTACAAAATCCCAGGCTGTGATGTCCACAGACTTCTGAACAGCATGCCTCCCCACTGGGGCACCATATTCAGTAATAGCCTAGTACCAGACATTGTCGCCCCTGACTGGCACACAGCGACAGTAACACTCCACACAGATGGCGCCACAATGCACGACTGGGACTATTGCCCTACACACCTCACTGGGCTGTTATGCATGGCTATAGGGCACATCATCATGGACATCATTCCCTGAGTCTTTGTTGTGCTCCAGTCCTTTGTTGCCAGCTGGGTTGGTCTTGTTGGGGCCACAGCATGCCTCCTACACCTGTTGAACACCTTTCATACAGTCTCCAGAGTAGTTGATGATGACACGGAGGTCCACACAGCCTACATTGTCCTCTCGCTGCCATTCAGCACTGTTCTCCTTTCTGGTATTGACAACATACACATCCACCTGTGCATCACAACATATGTCTCCGGATGTTATGCAAAGTGGCTAATGGACGGGACACACACTGAGGGTGGCATACCATATCACATACTGCATTCCAGTTACACTTGGCATACCACAGTCCTCAGTCATGGGGCTCTCATGTTTGGTATATGCTTCCCTGAGGTACAGGCTACCACTGAGGGGACTTCCCTGCCTAGCTTTACAGACCACTGCATACCCAGCACCATTTTTGCTCCACCAGCTGATACAGACCCCATCCATATGGGTGTCACTGTGATGGATACCGATATGAATATCATGGCCTCTACCTGCATGACACTTGGTATGAACATTACCTTTGCAGTACACCATCCACCCACTGGTTATCACATAGGTGTTAGTCCCCTACATACATGTCGCATTGTACGTGTTTGTAAGACACATGTATGTCGCTCACACTCCTGTGATTACCACATTGCCACTGTGGCGTGGCTATCCTTCTACGTGTCCACACATGTCTGTACTGGGTGTGTAGCTGGTACATAGGCACCCATTGTACCTCTGAACACCGGACTTATACACACATTCATGGGTACAACACCCCGCTTAGGGTGTACCTTACACAACAGCTTTACATAACTCAACATTAAAACGCCATGACGTTTATTGAGCTACAACAGTTAAAGTTTGCAGCTTATGTACAGACACCATGTCTGTACACATTTGCGGACTACATACTCAGGGGTGACCTCTACTGCAAAGACAGGGCCCATGTCTGCAAATATGTTAATGGATATACTCCACATACACGACATAAACAATAGCCACTATGAGCATGATGCTCATGGATATGTGCACACACACGACAGTGTGTGACATGTGCTTGGGGGTTGCATTTCCAGACCGGGCACTCACCATGCTTTGGGACATGATTCCTATGTACATCGCGCATGGACAGACAGTAGCAGTGTTCATGTGATACCTCGCTTGGTGGATGGCGGACACATGTACGCCAGGGATCACTGCAGTGGCTGTACTGTGCAGAGATGCAGGTTACACATGGCTCTTCTGTTCACAGGGCACTACCCTAGAGAGGTGCCACTGGTGTGCACACTGTAGTTGTTGTTACACGTAGACTTGCCAGACTGCATGGTACCCCACTATGAACCTGTGGAGCTATTACATGTCCTTTGTGCATGGTTACTGGAATAGCCCTTCCAGTTATATTAGCTGTCATGCTATTACAATGTCCTGTGACTACAGGCCATATGTATCCTGTTATTGTACACACCAATCATGTTCATGTTTGTCTGTCAAATCTCTTCTGCTATTCTAGTATGAGAGTAATGTTTGCATCCTTTGCAAATGCACAGAGTGGATTACATTATTTATTTCATCATAACTGTTTATACATAAATTAATTACAAGACTACCACTGGGATTGATATCTACTTTTCACTAACTCCTTACCTCTCTCATCTCTTTCCTACCTGCATAATCTCTGATACTTGTTCATCTTTCCTTTCTAGTTACTCAGCTCGGCTGCTGTGCATCCCAAACCAGTTTGCTAGGTGGACCCTGTACTCACCGGCTTTGTCTGACTCTGCCCTCCGGGAAGACCAGAACGCCACCTTCTAACCCTCACTCCCTCATCTTAAAGAGTTCGCCCATTAAAGATTGTGAAATTTGCTAGGTGGACCCTGTACTCACCGGCTTTGTCTGACTCTGCCCTCGGGAAGACCAGAACGCTACCTTCTAACCCTCACTCCCTCATCTTAAAGAGTTCGCCCATTAAAGATTGTGAAATTTGCTAGGTGGACCCTGTACTCACCGGCTTTGTCTGACTCTGCCCTCCGGGAAGACCAGAACGCCACCTTCTAACCCTCACTCCCTCATCTTAAAGAGTTCGCCCATTAAAGATTGTGAAATTTGCTAGGTGGACCCTGTACTCACCGGCTTTGTCTGACTCTGCCCTCCGGGAAGACCAGAACGCCACCTTCTAACCCTCACTCCCTCATCTTAAAGAGTTCGCCCATTAAAGATTGTGAAATTTGCTAGGTGGACCCTGTACTCACCGGCTTTGTCTGACTCTGCCCTCCGGGAAGACCAGAACGCCACCTTCTAACCCTCACTCCCTCATCTTAAAGAGTTCGCCCATTAAAGATTGTGAAAGTATGTTATTCTCATATGTGTCAGCCATAAACTCTGTCCTGTTTATCCTAGTCTAGCTACCTGCACAGGACTGCCAGCAGCCACTAGCCCCTGTCCTTCTCCCCATTCTAATTTAGTCTCCCTTTTCCCCTCCCCAAGACTACCACTGGGATTGATAACTACTTTTCACTAACTCCTTACCTCCTCATCTCTTTCCTACCTGCATAATCTCTGATACTTGTTCCTTTTGCCACCAGGTGGCTTCCTACTGTTACCTGGCTTGCTCCCTCTGGCCTACTTCTTAATACTCAATTTCCTTTGTTCTGCACCTGTATCCTCTCCTTCACTGCTTCTCATTTTCTTTACTCCTGACCTTGCCTAACCACCCTTCCAGTATAGCTTACTGCTATAAACCTGTACATCTTCATAGAATACAGCTCATTATACAAACTATACCTTTTTATCTGTTACAAACCTACCTGCTGTTTCCATAGCTCACTGATTGTTTTTTCTGGGCCTCACTACTCTTTTGTGTCCTGTCTATACTTTGTAACCCTCTCCACTATAGTATTGATCACTAGAATCTTCCTCAGCTCACCTAGCTACCGTCTTCATATTCCTTTTCCATAAAGCTATTCACCCTATCTCTCTTTTCCTTACCCTCACCCTTACACATATCTTCACTACTACTACTTTTCCTACACCCCACCCACCTCATCTAGCCCACCCCCTTCCTGCTCCTAACTATTCTCCCTCTCCCATATACTCCCGCCCATGAACTGTATTCTGTGCTCATCCCCCTATACCCTCCCCCAAGCTATCTAACATACCTTATAAATATATCCCTTCACCCCTGGACGCCATCTTTCCTTTCTAGTTACTCAGCTCGGCTGCTGTGCATCCCAAACCAGGTACTGAACGGATACTCAGAGTAAACTATAATTTGTTTAAGTGTTTAATGTTGTATATTTTTACTTTCTTTACACTGGTGGTTTCTACTCTGTGTAGCTACTATATGTATATGAGCATGAACTATTGATTAGTTTAGCTGTTCTGTTTTTAACGCTGCAACTGAAAGCTTGATTAGTTTAGCTGTTCTGTTTTTAACGCTGCAACTGAAAGCTTCTATTCCGGTCATAATTATGTCCTTATCTCTCTGTGTATTTTGAGCATTACCTCTTTGAGTAACAAAGTTAGATTGTTAATGCACCGCTTACATGTTTGTGCTGTGTTACTTTAGATTACTGATCCCTTAGGCCGGCCACCACTTGCTGATTATATACAACTGGCAATTTATTGTGGGTTCTAACCTTATTGCAGGAAAGCCATACCGCGCTTTACATGAATCTGTTACAACTACTTGTAAAGCATAGCGACTGTTTAAACTACTTATAAAGCTTAGCGACTGTTGAAGCTTCCTATTAAGCCTAGCGACTGTTACACTTAAGCATATTTTGCATTTCCCAATGATACGCTGATATCTGTGTACACTAACATACCGGATTTTACTGGTGCCTAAACAGGGACTAGCCGAGGGCCATTGTAGCTACTATCTCTTTTTGAGATTAATTCCACCTCACTGTAAGCATTTTTGTTCGCGGTAGAGTTTGTATTTATCTATACCTCACAACGCGACTAAACCACGCTTCCTATTTTTGGCGCCTTTTAGCTCTGATACTACTCAAGTCGTCGTTGCAAAACAACCTTTTGTATTAGGGTTAATCATTAATTCCTAATTAGCTAAGCCATCCAAGCGCAACCCCTTTACACGCATTTAAATGTATGTCTCCATAGGATTATTGCACGCCAAAGGGTCGCTTGTTCTGCAGCAATACTGACTTACTGGTGTTATATGAGTTGTGCGAGGTAGTATACAACTATTCTTTTACAACCAAGACAACCTTTTGGCTTACAACGTCTCACTAGCAGCTCTAGCAGTTGTATTCATATATTCTCCCAATTGTAATGGGCAGGATTTTAAGCATCTGCTTTAACTATTTGTAAATGTAAGGGGTAGTTTTACAAGCGTCTGCTTTGTCTATCTGGAAATATATTTGGAGATACTTTGCAACTAGGACGCCTCCCATGCTTAATATCTCTCTAAGTGTCTAAACCTTCAGGCTAACATTGTAGTCCTTTGTTTAACAGTTGCATAGTAGTGGTGTATGTTGTTGTCTATTTTAACTGTTTTAACATATGAAACTAAGCTTACTCATACTGTTGTTCTTATGTTTAAACAAATGTATACTCAGCAAATGCTTTAGTTATCATGTTATACTATAAATGAAACTGTCTATTAGATACCTGTTTAAGTTGAATATTGCTAACTATTGAAAATTGCTTTCTTTATTTACATTGTTTTAACTTACTTATCTTCCTCTCTCTCTGTCCTATTTTAATAGTTTGCTAGGTGGACCCTGTACTCACCGGCTTTGTCTGACTCTGCCCTCCGGGAAGACCAGAACGCCACCTTCTAACCCTCACTCCCTCATCTTAAAGAGTTCGCCCATTAAAGATTGTGAAAGTATGTTATTCTCATATGTGTCAGCCATAAACTCTGTCCTGTTTATCCTAGTCTAGCTACCTGCACAGGACTGCCAGCAGCCACTAGCCCCTGTCCTTCTCCCCATTCTAATTTAGTCTCCCTTTTCCTCCCCAAGACTACCACTGGGATTGATATCTACTTTTCACTAACTCCTTACCTCTCTCATCTCTTTCCTACCTGCATAATCTCTGATACTTGTTCCTTTTGCCACCAGGTGGCTTCCTACTGTTACCTGGCTTGCTCCCTCTGGCCTACTTCTTAATACTCAATTTCCTTTGTTCTGCACCTGTATCCTCTCCTTCACTGCTTCTCATTTTCTTTACTCCTGACCTTGCCTAACCACCCTTCCAGTATAGCTTACTGCTATAAACCTGTACATCTTCATAGAATACAGCTCATTATACAAACTATACCTTTTATCTGTTACAAACCTACCTGCTGTTTCCATAGCTCACTGATTGTTTTTTCTGGGCCTCACTACTCTTTTGTGTCCTGTCTATACTTTGTAACCCTCTCCACTATAGTATTGATCACTAGAATCTTCCTCAGCTCACCTAGCTACCGTCTTCATATTCCTTTTCCATAAAGCTATTCACCCTATCTCTCTTTTCCTTACCCTCACCCTTACACATATCTTCACTACTACTACTTTTCCTACACCCCACCCACCTCATCTAGCCCACCCCCTTCCTGCTCCTAACTATTCTCCCTCTCCCATATACTCCCGCCCATGAACTGTATTCTGTGCTCATCCCCCTATACCCTCCCCCAAGCTATCTAACATACCTTATAAATATATCCCTTCACCCCTGGACGCCATCTTTCCTTTCTAGTTACTCAGCTCGGCTGCTGTGCATCCCAAACCAGGTACTGAACGGATACTCAGAGTAAACTATAATTTGTTTAAGTGTTTAATGTTGTATATTTTTACTTTCTTTACACTGGTGGTTTCTACTCTGTGTAGCTACTATATGTATATGAGCATGAACTATTGATTAGTTTAGCTGTTCTGTTTTTAACGCTGCAACTGAAAGCTTGATTAGTTTAGCTGTTCTGTTTTTAACGCTGCAACTGAAAGCTTGTATTCTGGTCATAATTATGTCCTTATCTCTCTGTGTATTTTGAGCATTACCTCATTGAGTAACAAAGTTAGATTGTTAATGCACCGCTTACATGTTTGTGCTGTGTTACTTTAGATTACTGATCCCTTAGGCCGGCCACCACTTGCTGATTATATACAACTGGCAATTTATTGTGGGTTCTAACCTTATTGCAGGAAAGCCATACCGCGCTTTACATGAATCTGTTACAACTACTTGTAAAGCATAGCGACTGTTTAAACTACTTATAAAGCTTAGCGACTGTTGAAGCTTCCTATTAAGCCTAGCGACTGTTACACTTAAGCATATTTTGCATTTCCCAATGATACGCTGATATCTGTGTACACTAACATACCGGATTTTACTGGTGCCTAAACAGGGACTAGCCGAGGGCCATTGTAGCTACTATCTCTTTTTGAGATTAATTCCACCTCACTGTAAGCATTTTTGTTCGCGGTAGAGTTTGTATTTATCTATACCTCACAACGCGACTAAACCACGCTTCCTATTTTTGGCGCCTTTTAGCTCTGATACTACTCAAGTCGTCACTGCAAAACAACCTTTTGTATTAGGGTTAATCATTAATTCCTAATTAGCTAAGCCATCCAAGCGCAACCCCTTTACACGCATTTAAATGTATGTCTCCATAGGATTATTGCACGCCAAAGGGTCGCTTGTTCTGCAGCAATACTGACTTACTGGTGTTATATGAGTTGTGCGAGGTAGTATACAACTATTCTTTTACAACCAAGACAACCTTTTGGCTTACAACGTCTCACTAGCAGCTCTAGCAGTTGTATTCATATATTCTCCCAATTGTAATGGGCAGGATTTTAAGCATCTGCTTTAACTATTTGTAAATGTAAGGGGTAGTTTTACAAGCGTCTGCTTTGTCTATCTGGAAATATATTTGGAGATACTTTGCAACTAGGACGCTCTCCCATGCTTAATATCTCTCTAAGTGTCTAAACCTTCAGGCTAACATTGTAGTCCTTTGTTTAACAGTTGCATAGTAGTGGTGTATGTTGTTGTCTATTTTAACTGTTTTAACATATGAAACTAAGCTTACTCATACTGTTGTTCTTATGTTTAAACAAATGTATACTCAGCAAATGCTTTAGTTATCATGTTATACTATAAATGAAACTGTCTATTAGATACCTGTTTAAGTTGAATATTGCTAACTATTGAAAATTGCTTTCTTTATTTACATTGTTTTAACTTACTTATCTTCCTCTCTCTCTGTCCTATTTTAATAGTTTGCTAGGTGGACCCTGTACTCACCGGCTTTGTCTGACTCTGCCCTCCGGGAAGACCAGAACTCCACCTTCTAACCCTCACTCCCTCATCTTAAAGAGTTTGCCCATTAAAGATTGTGAAAGTATGTTATTCTCATATGTGTCAGCCATAAACTCTGTCCTGTTTATCCTAGTCTAGCTACCTGCACAGGACTGCCAGCAGCCACTAGCCCCTGTCCTTCTCCCCATTCTAATTTAGTCTCCCTTTTCCCCTCCCCAAGACTACCACTGGGATTGATATCTACTTTTCACTAACTCCTTACCTCTCTCATCTCTTTCCTACCTGCATAATCTCTGATACTTGTTCCTTTTGCCACCAGGTGGCTTCCTACTGTTACCTGGCTTGCTCCCTCTGGCCTACTTCTTATACTCAATTTCCTTTGTTCTGCACCTGTATCCTCTCCTTCACTGCTTCTCATTTTCTTTACTCCTGACCTTGCCTAACCACCCTTCCAGTATAGCTTACTGCTATAAACCTGTACATCTTCATAGAATACAGTTCATTATACAAACTATACCTTTCTATCTGTTACAAACCTACCTGCTGTTTCCATAGCTCACTGATTGTTTTTTCTGGGCCTCACTACTCTTTTGTGTCCTGTTTATACTTTGTAACCCTCTCCACTATAGTATTGATCACTAGAATATTCCTTAGCTCACCTAGCTACCGTCTTCATATTCCTTTCCCTTAAAGCTATTCACCCTATCTCTCTTTTCCTTACCCTTACCCTTACACATATCTTCTCTACTACTACTTTTCCTACACCCCACCCACTTCATCTAGCCCACCCCCTTCCTGCTCCCAACTATTCTCCCTCTCCCATATTCTCCCGCCCATGAACTGTATTCTGTGCTCATCCCCCTATACCCTCCCCCAAGCTATCTAACATACCTTATAAATATATCCCTTCATCCCTGGACGCCATCTTTCCTTTCTAGTTACTCAGCTTGGCTGCTGCGCCTCCCAAACCAGGTACTGAACGGATACTCAGAGTAAGCTATAATTTAAGTGTTTTATGTTATATATTTACTTTCTTTACACTGGTGGTTTCTACTCTGTGTAGCTAATATATGTATATGAGCATGAACTATTGATTAGTTTTAGTTTAGCTGTTCTGTTTTTAACGCTGCAACTGAAAGCTTCTATTCCGGTCATAATTATGTCCTTATCTCTCTGTGTATTTTGAGCATTACCTCTTTGAGTAACAAAGTTAGATTGTTAATGCACCGCTTATATGTTTGTGCTGTGTTACTTTAGATTACTGATCCCTTAGGCCGGCCACCACTTGCTGATTATATACAACTGGCAATTTATTGTGGGTTCTAACCTTATTGCAGGAAAGCCATACCGCGCTTTACATGAATCTGTTACAACTACTTGTAAAGCATAGCGACTGTTTAAACTACTTATAAAGCTTAGCGACTGTTGAAGCTTCCTATTAAGCCTAGCGACTGTTACACTTAAGCATATTTTGCATTTCCCAATGATACGCTGATATCTGTGTACACTAACATACCGGATTTTACTGGTGCCTAAACAGGGACTAGCCGAGGGCCATTGTAGCTACTATCTCTTTTTGAGATTAATTCCACCTCACTGTAAGCATTTTTGTTCATGTAGAGTTTGTATTTATCTATACCTCACAACGCGACTAAACCACGCTTCCTATTTTTGGCGCCTTTTAGCTCTGATACTACTCAAGTCGTCGTTGCAAAACAACCTTTTGTATTAGGGTTAATCATTAATTCCTAATTAGCTAAGCCATCCAAGCGCAACCCCTTTACACGCATTTAAATGTATGTCTCCATAGGATTATTGCACGCCAAAGGGTCGCTTGTTCTGCAGCAATACTGACTTATTGGTGTTATATGGGTTGTGCGATGTAGTATACAACTATTCTTTACAACCAAGACAACCTTTTGGCTTACAACGTCTCACTAGCAGCTCTAGCAGTTGTATTCATATATTCACCCAATTGTAATGGGCAGGATTTTAAGCATCTGCTTTAACTATTTGTAAATGTAAGGGGTAGTTTTACAAGCGTCTGCTTTGTCTATCTGGAAATATATTTGGAAATACTTTGCAACAAGGACGCTCTCCCCATGCTTAATATCTCTCTAAGTGTATAAACCTTCAGGCTAACATTGTAGTCCTTTGTTTAACAGTTGCATAGTAGTGATGTATGTTGTTGTCTTTTTAACTGTTTTAACATATGAAACTAAGCTTACTCATACTGTTATTCTTATGTTTAAACAAATGTATACTCAGCAAATGCTTTAGTTATCATGTTATACTATAAATGAAACTGCCTATTAGATACCTGTTTAAGTTGAATATTGCTAACTATTGAATATTGCTTTCTTTATTTACATTGTTTTAACTTGCTTATCTTCCTCTCTCTCTGTCCTATTTTAATAGTTTGTTAGGTGGACCCTGTACTCACCGGCTTTGTCTGACTCTGCCCTCCGGGAAGACCAGAACGCCACCTTCTAACCCTCACTCCCTCATCTTAAAGAGTTCGCCCATTAAAGATTGTGAAAGTATGTTATTCTCATATGTGTCAGCCATAAACTCTGTCCTGTTTATCCTAGTCTAGCTACCTGCACAGGACTGCCAGCAGCCACTAGCCCCTGTCCTTCTCCCCATTCTAATTTAGTCTCCCTTTTCCCCTCCCCAAGACTACCACTGGGATTGATATCTACTTTTCACTAACTCCTTACCTCTCTCATCTCTTTCCTACCTGCATAATCTCTGATACTTGTTCCTTTTGCCACCAGGTGGCTTCCTACTATTACCTGGCTTGCTCCCTCTGGCCTACTTCTTAATACTCAATTTCCTTTGTTCTGCACCTGTATCCTCTCCTTCACTGCTTCTCATTTTCTTTACTCCTGACCTTGCCTAACCACCCTTCTAGTATAGCTTACTGCTATAAACCTGTACATCTTCATAGAGTACAGCTCATTATACAAACTATACCTTTTTCTCTGTTACAAACTTACCTGCTGTTTCCATAGCTCACTGATTGTTTTTTCTGGGCCTCACTACTCTTTTGTGTCCTGTCTATACTTTGTAACCCTCTCCACTATAGTATTGATCACTAGAATCTTCCTCTGCTCACCTAGCTACTGTCTTCATATTCCTTTTCCATAAAGCTATTCACCCTATCTCTCTTTTCCTTACCCTCACCCTTACATCTATCTTCACTACTACTACTTTTCTTACACCCCACCCACCTCATCTAGCCCACCCTCTTCCTGCTCCCAACTATTCTCCCTCTCCCATATTCTCCCGCCCATGAACTGTATTCTGTGCTCATCCCCCTATACCCTCCCCCAAGCTATCCAACATACCTTATAAATATATCCCTTCACCCCTGGACGCCATCTTTCCTTTCTAGTTACTCAGCTTGGCTGCTGCGCCTCCCAAACCAGGTACTGAACGGATACTCAGAGTAAGCTATAATTTGTTTAAGTGTTTTATGTTATATATTTACTTTACTTAACACTGGTGGTTTCTACTCTGTGTAGCTACTATATGTATATGAGCATGAACTATGGATTAGTTTAGCTGTTCTGTTTTTTGATTAGTTTAGCTGTTCTGTTTTATTTAACGCTGCAACTGAAAGCTTCTATTCTGGCCATATTTATGTCCTTATCTCTCTGTGTATTTTGAGCTTTACCTCTTTGAGAAACAAAGTTAGATTGTTAATGCACCGCTTATATGTTTGTGCTGTGTTACTTTAAGATTACTGATCCCTTAGGCCGCCACCACTTGCTGACTATATACTAATGGTACTTTATTGTGGGTTCTAACCTTATTGCAGGAAAGCCATACCGCGCTTTACATGAATCTGTTACAACTACTTGTAGAGCATAGCGACTGTTTAAACTACTTATAAAGCTTAGCGACTGTTGAAGCTTCCTATTAAGCCTAGCGACTGTTAGACTTAAGCATATTTTGCATTTCCCAATGATACGCTGATATCTGTGTACACTAACATACCGGATTTTACTGGTGCCTAAACAGGGACTAGCCGTGGGCCATTGTAGCTACTATCTCTTTTGAGATTAATTCCACCTCACTGTAAGCACTTTTGTTCGCGGTAGAGTTTGTATTTATCTATACCTCACAACGCGACTAAACCACGCTTCCTATTTTTGGCGCCTTTTAGCTCTGATACTACTCAAGTCGTCACTGCAAAACAACCTTTTGTATTAGTGTTAATCATTAATTCCTAATTAGCTAAGCCAAACAGCTTTTCTAGTCTCCTGGCCATCCAAGCGCAACCCCTTTACACGCATTTAAATGTATTTCTCCATAGGATTAATGCACGCCAAAGGGTCGCTTGTTCTGCAGCAATACTGACTTATTGGTGTTATATGGGTAGTGCGATGTAGTATACAACTATTCTTTTACAACCAAGACAACCTTTTGGCTTACAACGTCTCACTAGCAGCTCTAGCGGTTGTATTCATATATTCACCCAATTGTAATTGTAATGGGCAGGATTTTAAGCATCTGCTTTAAATATTTGTAAATGTAAGGGGTAGTTTTACAAGCGTCTGCTTTGTCTATCTGGAAATATATTTGGAAATACCTTTCAACAAGGACGCTCTCCCCATGCTTAATATCTCTCTAAGTGTATAATCCTTCAGGCTAACATTGTAGTCCTTTGTTTAACAGTTGCATAGTAGTGATGTATGTTGTTGTCTATTTTAACTGTTTTAACATATGAAACTAAGCTTACTCATACTGTTATTCTTATGTTTAAACAAATGTATACTCAGCAAATGCTTTTAGTTATCATGTTATACTATAAATGAAACTGCCTATTAGATACCTGTTTAAGTTGAATATTGCTAACTATTGAATATTGCTTTCTTTATTTACATTGTTTTAACTTGCTTATCTTCCTCTCTCTCTGTCCTATTTTAATAGTTTGTTAGGTGGACCCTGTACTCACCGGCTTTGTCTGACTCTGCCCTCCGGGAAGACCAGAACTCCACCTTCTAACCCTCACTCCCTCATCTTAAAGAGATCGCCCATTAAAGATTGTGAAAGTATGTTATTCTCATATGTGTCAGCCATAAACTCTGTCCTGTTTATCCTAGTCTAGCTACCTGCACAGGACTGCCAGCAGCCACTAGCCCCTGTCCTTCTCCCCATTCTAAGTTAGTCTCCCTTTTCCCCTCCCCAAGACTACCACTGGGATTGATATCTACTTTTCACTAACTCCTTACCTCTCTCATCTCTTTCCTACCTGCATAATCTCTGATACTTGTTCCTTTTGCCACCAGGTGGCTTCCTACTATTACCTGGCTTGCTCCCTCTGGCCTACTTCTTTATACTCAATTTCCTTTGTTCTGCACCTGTACCCTCTCCTTCACTGCTTCTCAATCTCTTTACTCCTGACCTTGCCTACCACCCTTCTAGTATAGCTTACTGCTATAAAACTATACATCTTCATAGAGTACAGCTCAGTTTACAAACTATACCTTTTTCTCTGTTACAAACTTACCTGCTGTTTCCATAGCTCACTGATTGTTTTTTCTGGGCCTCACTACTCTTTTGTGTCCTGTCTATACTTTGTAACCCTCTCCACTATAGTATTGATCACTAGAATCTTCCTCTGCTCACCTAGCTACTGTCTTCATATTCCTTTTCCATAAAGCTATTCACCCTATCTCTCTTTTCCTTACCCTCACCCTTACATCTATCTTCACTACTACTACTTTTCCTACTTTTCTTACACCCCACCCACCTCATCTAGCCCACCCTCTTCCTGCTCCCAACTATTCTCCCTCTCCCATATTCTCCCGCCCATGAACTGTATTCTGTGCTCATCCCCTAGACCCTCCCCAAGCTATCTAACATACCTTATAAATATATCCCTTCACCCCTGGACGCCATCTTTCCTTTCTAGTTACTCAGCTCGGCTGCTGTGCATCCCAAACCAGGTACTGAACGGATACTTAGAGTAAACTATACTTTGTTTAAGGGTTTTATGTTATATATTTTACTTTCTTTACACTGATGGTTTCTACTCTGTGTAGCTACTATATGTATATGAGCATGAACTATTGTTTAGTTTAGCTGTTCTGTTTTTAACGCTGCAACGCTGCAACTGAAAGCTTCTATTCCGGTCATAATTATGTCCTTATCTCTCTGTGTATTCTGAGCTTTACCTCTTTGAGTAACAAAGTTAGATTGTTAATGCACCGCTTATATGTTTGTGCTGTGTTACTTTAAGATTACTGATCCCTTAGGCCGGCCACCACTTGCTGACTATATACTAATGGTACTTTATTGTGGGTTCTAACCTTATTGCAGGAAAGCCATACCGCGCTTTACATGAATCTGTTACAACTACTTGTAGAGCATAGCGACTGTTTAAACTACTTATAAAGCTTAGCGACTGTTGAAGCTTCCTATTAAGCCTAGCGACTCTTAGACTTAAGCATATTTTGCATTTCCCAATGATACGCTGATATCTGTGTACACTAACATACCGGATTTTACTGGTGCCTAAACAGGGACTAGCCGTGGGCCATTGTAGCTACTATCTCTTTTTGAGATTAATTCCACCTCACTGTAAGCACTTTTGCTCGCGGTAGAGTTTGTATTTATCTATACCTCACAACGCGACTAAACCACGCTTCCTATTTTTTGGCGCCTTTTAGCTCTGATACTACTCAAGTCGTCACTGCAAAACAACCTTTTGTATTAGTGTTAATCATTAATTCCTAATTAGCTAAGCCAAACAGCTTTTCTAGTCTCCTGGCCATCCAAGCGCAACCCCTTTACACGCATTTAAATGTATTTCTCCATAGGATTAATGCACGCCAAAGGGTCGCTTGGTCTGCAGCAATACTGACTTATTGGTGTTATATGGGTAGTGCGATGTAGTATACAACTATTCTTTTACAACCAAGACAACCTTTTGGCTTACAACGTCTCACTAGGAGCTCTAGCGGTTGTATTCATATATTCACCCAATTGTAATTGTAATGGGCAGGATTTTAAGCATCTGCTTTAAATATTTGTAAATGTAAGGGGTAGTTTTACAAGCGTCTGCTTTGTCTATCTGGAAATATATTTGGAAATACCTTTCAACAAGGACGCTCTCCCCATGCTTAATATCTCTCTAAGTGTATAATCCTTCAGGCTAACATTGTAGTCCTTTGTTTAACAGTTGCATAGTAGTGATGTATGTTGTTGTCTTTTTTAACTGTTTTTAACATATGAAACTAAGCTTACTCATACTGTTATTCTTATGTTTAAACAAATGTATACTCAGCAAATGCTTTTAGTTATCATGTTATACTATAAATGAAACTGCCTATTAGATACCTGTTTAAGTTGAATATTGCTAACTATTGAATATTGCTTTCTTTATTTACATTGTTTTAACTTGCTTATCTTCCTCTCTCTCTGTCCTATTTTAATAGTTTGTTAGGTGGACCCTGTACTCACCGGCTTTGTCTGACTCTGCCCTCCGGGAAGACCAGAACTCCACCTTCTAACCCTCACTCCCTCATCTTAAAGAGATCGCCCATTAAAGATTGTGAAAGTATGTTATTCTCATATGTGTCAGCCATAAACTCTGTCCTGTTTATCCTAGTCTAGCTACCTACACAGGACTGCCAGCAGCCACTAGCCCCTGTCCTTCTCCCCATTCTAAGTTAGTCTCCCTTTTCCCCTCCCCAAGACTACCACTGGGATTGATATCTACTTTTCACTAACTCCTTACCTCTCTCATCTCTTTCCTACCTGCATAATCTCTGATACTTGTTCCTTTTGCCACCAGGTGGCTTCCTACTATTACCTGGCTTGCTCCCTCTGGCCTACTTCTTTATACTCAATTTCCTTTGTTCTGCACCTGTATCCTCTCCTTCACTGCTTCTCATTCTCTTTACTCCTGACCTTGCCTACCACCCTTCTAGTATAGCTTACTGCTATAAACCTATACATCTTCATAGAGTACAGCTCAGTTTACAAACTATACCTTTTCTCTGTTACAAACTTACCTGCTGTTTCCATAGCTCACTGATTGTTTTTTCTGGGCCTCACTACTCTTTTGTGTCCTGTCTATACTTTGTAACCCTCTCCACTATAGTATTGATCACTAGAATCTTCCTCTGCTCACCTAGCTACTGTCTTCATATTCCTTTTCCATAAAGCTATTCACCCTATCTCTCTTTTCCTTACCCTCACCCTTACATCTATCTTCACTACTACTACTTTTCTTACACCCCACCCACCTCATCTAGCCCACCCTCTTCCTGCTCCCAACTATTCTCCCTCTCCCATATTCTCCCGCCCATGAACTGTAATCTGTGCTCATCCCCCTAGACCCTCCCCCAAGCTATCTAACATACCTTATAAATATATCCCTTCACCCCTGGACGCCATCTTTCCTTTCTAGTTACTCAGCTCGGCTGCTGTGCATCCCAAACCAGGTACTGAACGGATACTCAGAGTAAACTATACTTTGTTTAAGTGTTTTATGTTATATATTTTTACTTTCTTTACACTGATGGCTTCTACTCTGTGTAGCTAATATATGTATATGAGCATGAACTATTGTTTAGTTTAGCTGTTCTGTTTTTAACGCTGCAACTGAAAGCTTCTATTCCGGTCATAATTATGTCCTTATCTCTCTGTGTATTCTGAGCTTTACCTCTTTGAGTAACAAAGTTAGATTGTTAATGCACCGCTTATATGTTTGTGCTGTGTTACTTTAAGATTACTGATCCCTTAGGCCGGCCACCACTTGCTGACTATATACTAATGGTACTTTATTGTGGGTTCTAACCTTATTGCAGGAAAGCCATACCGCGCTTTACATGAATCTGTTACAACTACTTGTAGAGCATAGCGACTGTTTAAACTACTTATAAAGCTTAGCGACTGTTGAAGCTTCCTATTAAGCCTAGCGACTCTTAGACTTAAGCATATTTTGCATTTCCCAATGATACGCTGATATCTGTGTACACTAACATACCGGATTTTACTGGTGCCTAAACAGGGACTAGCCGTGGGCCATTGTAGCTACTATCTCTTTTGAGATTAATTCCACCTCACTGTAAGCACTTTTGCTCATGGTAGAGTTTGTATTTATCTATACCTCACAACGCGACTAAACCCGCGCTTCCTATTTTGGCCTTTTAGCCCTGATACTACTCAAGTCGTCACTGCAAAACAACCTTTGTATTAGTGTTAATCATTAATTCCTAATTAGCTAAGCCAAACAGCTTTTCTAGTCTCCTGCCATCCAAGCGCAACCCCTTTACACGCATTTAAATGTATTTCTCCATAGGATTAATGCACGCCAAAGGGTCGCTTGGTCTGCAGCAATACTGACTTATTGGTGTTATATGGGTAGTGCGATGTAGTATACAACTATTCTTTTACAACCAAGACAACCTTTTGGCTTACAACGTCTCACTAGGAGCTCTAGCGGTTGTATTCATATATTCACCCAATTGTAATTGTAATGGGCAGGATTTTAAGCATCTGCTTTAAATATTTGTAAATGTAAGGGGTAGTTTTACAAGCGTCTGCTTTGTCTATCTGGAAATATATTTGGAAATACCTTTCAACAAGGACGCTCTCCCCATGCTTAATATCTCTCTAAGTGTATAATCCTTCAGGCTAACATTGTAGTCCTTTGTTTAACAGTTGCATAGTAGTGATGTATGTTGTTGTCTTTTTAACTGTTTTAACATATGAAACTAAGCTTACTCATACTGTTATTCTTATGTTTAAACAAATGTATACTCAGCAAATGCTTTTAGTTATCATGTTATACTATAAATGAAACTGCCTATTAGATACCTGTTTAAGTTGAATATTGCTAACTATTGAATATTGCTTTCTTTATTTACATTGTTTTAACTTGCTTATCTTCCTCTCTCTCTGTCCTATTTTAATAGTTTGTTAGGTGGACCCTGTACTCACCGGCTTTGTCTGACTCTGCCCTCCGGGAAGACCAGAACTCCACCTTCTAACCCTCACTCCCTCATCTTAAAGAGATCGCCCATTAAAGATTGTGAAAGTATGTTATTCTCATATGTGTCAGCCATAAACTCTGTCCTGTTTATCCTAGTCTAGCTACCTACACAGGACTGCCAGCAGCCACTAGCCCCTGTCCTTCTCCCCATTCTAAGTTAGTCTCCCTTTTCCCTCCCCAAGACTACCACTGGGATTGATATCTACTTTTCACTAACTCCTTACCTCTCTCATCTCTTTCCTACCTGCATAATCTCTGATACTTGTTCCTTTTTGCCACCAGGTGGCTTCCTACTATTACCTGGCTTGCTCCCTCTGGCCTACTTCTTTATACTCAATTTCCTTTGTTCTGCACCTGTACCCTCTCCTTCACTGCTTCTCATTCTCTTTACTCCTGACCTTGCCTACCACCCTTCTAGTATAGCTTACTGCTATAAAACTATACATCTTCATAGAGTACAGCTCAGTTTACAAACTATACCTTTTTCTCTGTTACAAACTTACCTGCTGTTTCCATAGCTCACTGATTGTTTTTTCTGGGCCTCACTACTCTTTTGTGTCCTGTCTATACTTTGTAACCCTCTCCACTATAGTATTGATCACTAGAATCTTCCTCTGCTCACCTAGCTACTGTCTTCATATTCCTTTTCCATAAAGCTATTCACCCTATCTCTCTTTTCCTTACCCTCACCCTTACATCTATCTTCACTACTACTACTTTTCTTACACCCCACCCACCTCATCTAGCCCACCCTCTTCCTGCTCCCAACTATTCTCCCTCTCCCATATTCTCCCGCCCATGAACTGTATTCTGTGCTCATCCCCCTAGACCCTCCCCCAAGCTATCTAACATACCTTATAAATATATCCCTTCACCCCTGGACGCCATCTTTCCTTTCTAGTTACTCAGCTCGGCTGCTGTGCATCCCAAACCAGGTACTGAACGGATACTCAGAGTAAACTATACTTTGTTTAAGTGTTTTATGTTATATATTTTTACTTTCTTTACACTGATGGCTTCTACTCTGTGTAGCTAATATATGTATATGAGCATGAACTATTGTTTAGTTTAGCTGTTCTGTTTTTAACGCTGCAACTGAAAGCTTCTATTCCGGTCATAATTATGTCCTTATCTCTCTGTGTATTCTGAGCTTTACCTCTTTGAGTAACAAAGTTAGATTGTTAATGCACCGCTTATATGTTTGTGCTGTGTTACTTTAAGATTACTGATCCCTTAGGCCGCCACCACTTGCTGACTATATACTAATGGTACTTTATTGTGGGTTCTAACCTTATAGTACCAACTTTATGGAAAATATCTCATGTAATACCACTCCATAAAGGAGGGACATCCACTGAACTATCTAACTATAGGCCCATAGCGTTAATGTCCCCATTAGCCAAAATTATGGAAAGATGTATGCACAAACAGCTACTCCACTATCTTATCCATAATAACCTACTAGCCAACTCCCAGCATGGTTTCAGACCCAAACACAGTACCACAACTGCCCTTCTCTCCTTCACTGACACAATAAACCATAACCGTAATGACAAGAAAGTGTCCTCTGCCTTATTTCTAGACCTATCAAAAGCATTTGATATGGTCAACCATCAACTACTCATGGAAACCTTAAAAAACCTCTACCTGGATAACTTGACACTAGACTGGTTTAAAGCCTACCTCTCAGACAGGAAACAAGCAGTATTGTGGCAGAATACTCTCTCCACTTTACTACCAAATACCATTGGGGTCCCTCAAGGGTCCATTTTGGGGCCACTTCTTTTCTCGGTCTTCATTAATGACCTCCATTCAGTCATTCCCGAGGCCACCTGTATTCAATATGCAGACGACTCAACACTGGTTTGTTCGGATACATCTCCAGACAGACTATCAACTAAAACCCAAAATTGTTTCACCAAAGTCGAAAACTGGCTATTAGGACGACAGTTAATCCTAAATCCTAAAAAAACTAAATTATTGATCTTTCAACCAACTCACAAAAATCACCTTATTGATGTCTCCATAACATCCAAAATGGTACTATCATTTCCCCAGACCCCCATACGAAATTGCTAGGAGTTACTATTGATAATAAACTGAAATTCGACATACATATCAACCTGTCCATCAAAACAGTAAACAAAAAATTAGGATCGCTCTATAGAATTAAACACTTCCTAACACCAAGTACTAAAATCACCATTGCCCGAACACATTTGCTCTCCACCCTTCTTTATTCATCTGCAATATTCACCAATCTTAACAAAACCATACTTGATAAACTATCCAGCTCATATAATCATATAGCTAGATTTGTAGCAGGAACTCCATACAGGACCCATCACTGCACCAACCTCAAAAACCTAACATGGATTGAACTCCCCAACCTTGTTAGAATTACCCAACTCACTGAGGTATATAAAATTCTCAAAAACCCCGACAATTGTCCTTCACTTCAGAACCTAGTCCTTCTATACTCTAATCTTAACAGTCTACGTTCTGCAAAAAGACCACTCATAAAGATGGTCAAAGCTTACAATACTGGAGGAGATGCACTCTTTCCAAACGCCGTTGGAAAAGTCTGGAACTCTCTTCCCACCAGTATTCTTTCCTCTACCTCCCTACCCCATTTCAAGAAACAACTGTTTCACCACTATCAGAAGCACTGGCTTTGCCAATGCTCATCTCCTGACTGACATTTCTTAGTCTCTATTATCTACTTGAATTGTTCATTGTCTTCATTTTTTTTTATTTCCTTATATGCATTGTTAACAAAGGAATTTTGCAACCTGATTGTTTGTTTGACTTATGACTGTTTCTCTCTCTGTAATATTATAATTTTTGGAAATGTCTGTATTTTTGTATAATGATGGAGCTTTTCTCCCCGGGCCTCCGCTGAAAAAGGACATTGTATCCAGTCGGATTTTTCCCGGTTAACAAATGTAAAATAAAAAATAAAATAAAATAAAATAAATAAAATACTACTCACATCACTATATGATACCTTTGTTATGCATCATATGCCTGTTCTCCTGTGTAGCATATCTGACATATCAATCTACTGTACTATACATTACACGTTTTACATGGTATCCCATAATTCAAAGCATACTTGCACAGAGGGTCCACCTTAGACCTGTCATTGACGTTATATGCCCATACACATGTGCACTGTTACAGTATATCCACATATACTATCCCCTGCTATGGCACGTACTTATTGGACATACCCTGCCACTGACGGCGGGTCATATGACATTGTTCTGTTTAAAGCCGTCATGTTGCATCCCTTGTGGTGTCTATGCTGTTTACCTTGTGGCCCACTTCTGGACGCACAACTTCTACAAGCATTAGTACGATCATAGGTTCATAGGTTCGTACTAGGCTATCTGCCCTAGGGCATTTATAAGCCTAGCCAGAGTGTGTGTGGCTTTCACCAACCCTTAGGATGAGAATACTACGCCCTTTTAGGGTTTAGTTTACTGTGCCTCTGTCTAGTAGTGACACAGAGATGACCCCCGGGGTAAACCTACAATCTCCCATCCACTTGTCGAGATTTCTCTTGAATAGAGTCATTGAGGGGCTCTGCCTAACATGGACTGGGATTCTGTTCCAGAGTGTAGGGAGCCTCTGGGTTATGAATCTGTCCCTCCAGCATGTCCTATTTATTTCTGTGTTGAGGTTTAAGTCTCTTGTTCTCGTGGCTCTGATGGATTTGGATTTTCTGAGGTGGAGCATGTCCATTAATTCCGGATTGGACATGGCCTTGTACGTCAGGCACAGATCACCTCTGAGTAGGCGGTATGCGACTGAATAGAGCTGGAGTTTTTTCAGTTGGGCAGCATATGACATATGTTTAAGACCCTTTATCCTCTTGGTGAGGAACTTTTGGGATCTTTCCAACTGCTGCAGGTGTCGGGTGAGATACATCCCAAATGGGGCATTGTATTCAATCATTGGCCTGATAAGAGAAGAGTACAGGGGCACAATGACCTCTCGATCTAGATGTGAAACCCTTCATGATAAGGTGGGCAATATAGAAGGTCTTCCTAACCACTTTGGCAATGTGAGTGTCAAATGAGAGGTTACTGTCAACCTGGGTCCCTAGGTCCCTGATTACCCCTTCCGTACTTAATGGATTACCACCTATGTGGTAATTTGCCGGTACCTTGTTTTTCCCAAAGGGTATGACTATACATTTTTTGGTGTTCAGCTTAAGGCCATGGCTCTGGCACCAATTATCCGTTTCTATGAGGCCTCTCTGAAGGATGTTTGTGTCCGCTGGAGTATCAATTATGGCGCCCAGTTTGCAGTCATCTGCAAACTTTATCAGCCACAATCCTCCTATGTTTGCCTGTACCTCGGAAAAATAAATGCCGAACAAGAGGATCCCAGGACTGAGCCCTGTGGGACACCGCTTGTGACTGGCTTAGAGTCTGACATAGCTCCAGCAACTCTGACCCTGTGGGTTCTGTCCTTGAGCCAGTTTGCAACCCATCTTGTGACATATGGGTTTACATTTAAGCTGGTGAGTTTGTCTATGATGCCCGAGTGGGGTATTGTGTCAAAGGCTTTTGCAAGGTCAAGGTAGGCTGTGTGAACTGCCTTACCCTCATCAATGGCCTTAGTGACTGTTTCAAAAAAGTCGACCAAGTTCAAAAGGCAGGATCTGCCCTTGACAAAGCCAAATTGGGTAGGATCCAATGTCTGTAGGGCAAGACATCACTACATAAATACCATTCCCCACTTTATGCATGGCAGACACTTTTAATTACTGCAAACCAGGCTATGCATACACTGACATAATTTAATACAGAACATACTATACATACAGTTAGTGTTCTGCATACCTTGATATCATTCCGGTGTTTCATCTCTATCTTGCTCTTCTGTATCACTCTTTAAACTGTTTTACGGTATGAGCATACAGTTTGCATATCTGGCAAGTCATCCTTATATATGTCTATACCTGCAACATGTGGTTTACTGCCACCAATTGGTGGTCCGGTGTGACTAATTACGTGCACTTCAGCTGTGCAGCTACTCCATTCGCCAATTACGCGGCAACAGTGGGGTATAATTGAATTCTCCACTTGGGCATTGGCCATTTGCCCTGCCTTCGGGGAGATGGCCTGTATTGTGTTTTGTTGTGTGTAATTGCAACTGCTGTGTGTAGAGCCAAGTCTAGTTTGGAGTCATGTCCCCCGTGGATTGTGTGTGATGGCTTGAGTATGTGGTTCTACCTGTGACTGTACCTGTCATCCCACCCGTCTGATAAAGGACTATTGCAAACACCTGTAACATCGCTGTTTGTTCCGTTATACGATGGATACAGTTTTGCATGGTGCCTTTAAATGTGTCTCTCACAAGGTATGTTAACGGTTCAGCAGATGTAATTGACTAACTAGATGTTTGGGCTGTGGTTACGGTCTGTATTGCTATTGTTTCCAGTGTGGGGGATGTAGGCGGGTGTACGTAGCATATACGGTTTTGTGGGGCTTGCATTTCTACGTAGTCCATATATATGTGTGTGAGCCCCTTCCCTAATTACAGTGCTATCACTTAATAGACTTTGGTTATGGGAATTTACTTTGGGCCATTGTTAATTGGTTTCTATATGGTATGCAGGTGAGGTTGATACTTCCATACCTCCGGATGTACGTCGATATGTGCAGGGATATTTGTAAATGACCGCTATCCCGTGTATGTCTGTCCCAGATATTTGTAGTCATTGCAGTGGTGTTGGTGTCAGACCCTCTGTGACATGGCTTGCCACCTTTTCATATGGCCATAGTTGGACACTTGCGGGTCACAAAGTGGTGTTTACAGGCTGACATATGGCCACGGTCAGTACACAGGATAGCACATACTTTTATACTCATTACATACCAATTGTTCTTGGTCCTTAACTACTTATCGGTTTGCATGTAACATTTCTGTTTCTTACATACAGGCATGAGTATTTCCTGCAACTATTGCATAATATTTGGGACATACTAATGTCCTAAACTCTCGGACAGTTGCCCTTTGTAATGTTTCATGTCAGGACACACCTGCCCTGGGGGGGTGTCCCTCCCAATATGGGACAGGTGTTTACTGCATGCCTACGGCTAGCTATACCCGCACCTACCATAATCATCTACCTCCGAGTTCACACCTACAGACACACGATGCGGACACACACACACACACACACACACACACACACACACACACACACACACACACACACACGCTTTAGTCACATGGGAACACACACGGCACCCTCAACACACACATACACAGGCTACATCACTCACAACCACAGTTGTACACGGTACCTACATGGACCACACCGCCGCCAGCGGTGACTACATGTCCTTACTATCATCATATTGCTCACGGTTCTACTGTTCCAGTACTGTGTTCTTTATGTCTTTCAGCCTCCTGGTTACGTATGTCAGTGTGTGACACGTTCCATAGTTGGTGGCATCCTATTTATTTGTACCTCAAAGGTGTTTTAAATGTCGTCGACCTATCTATATATTTGCAGATGTCAGTGACCCCTTGTATATCGACATATATCACACTATCGCCCTTTCTATCTGTATTATATATGTGTAGATATATATCTATATATATATATATATATATATATATATATATATATATATATATATATATATATATACATATCTCGGACAGGGGTGGTGACAGGCACGCTACGCCTTTCATTGTGTGTTTGTCAGTGTATATTGTGTTTCCTGGACTCCGCACATTTGTGTCTGTACCTGTCACATTACACACCTGCCATAGGTTAAGATTACCTCCCATCCCACTTTGCGAGGGGCAGTCCCTCTTTGTGCAGTTGTGTCCTGCGAAATATTTGTGAACATAGCAAATGTCCTGCAACTTTGGGACAAACATATTCCCTATAGTTTATGTCATAGTTGCATAAGACACTTATTCTGTATCTGACCCACCTACATGTTACAGGACATGGAACACGTACCTGCGACCATTACTAGAATAAGCTTTTTATCTATGCAAAACACTGACGTTCTGTTTTTCGTACTGGCAGTTCCTGCATACATCTGGCGTATGTCCCACATTGGTCATTTGAACTGTGGCAACCCTACCATACGTACAACTTGCCTAGCAATAGTGTTGGGTGATTGTATACATGAATGCCTGTTCCACTCCTGGCAGTGGGCGTTTTACCCTTCAGAGCAGGTGCTATTTGTTCAGTGGTGACTAATGCTGGTTTCACCTGTTCTGTACATCACTGACCGTGATCTGCGCAGTGGTCGGTGATTCTTAGCCCTGTTTCGTGCATATCCGTATAGTCGTATTTAAACATCGCTTACCAGCTGTGGGCAACACTTATTCCCGCTAATGTGTGCTACACATATTCTGATGACCTGCATCCGGAATGCATTACCCGTGCCGTCGGGATTACGTTACATCCCTTGCGGGACGTGGGACCGGGAACATGCACGACAGTCACTGCATGTACCACTTAGACATCTGGGGGTTGTACACGAATTATGTTATTTTGTATGTGCAGTACACTACAGCAGTTACTCCACACTACACTCACATGGATAACTCCTTTAGTTTACAAATTGATGAGTCCAGTTAATGGTATGTCCATGTGATGTTTACTGGCTGTACTCCGGCATTGGGTAGGTATATCACAATTAGCTACACCCGATAATTTGCTACACCTTCATACGACCTTGGATACAGCATGCCGGGGTGATGAATGTCTGTCATGGGTACATCCCCCTGCCTTGACACAACATCCATGATTACATTTTGTGGAGCCCCTTAGTAACACAGTGGGGAATCCGTGATGAGTGTGTGTAGGACAGTGCTTACACACATGTGCTCCCGCGATTGCCTCTGCTCCAGTAAGCGACAGTTGCTTACTCGATGCTGTGGTGACGGGAGTCACTGTTTGCCCCATTTGGTGTTTTGCCTCTGACAATTGGGCATGTACTTACCGATGTACCTGAGAACCTATACACAAAGCACCGACAGATGCTGATAGGCCCATCTACTGTTCAGGTGTTGACATTTCCGTGTTCCAATGGCTGTTGCGTGTACAATGTTTGAGGGATGCCTATGTAGGATTCCACAGTGGGCCACCTATACATCACAATTTACAGGTAGTCGTGTTTGTGTGCCATCCATGTTACTGTGTGTGCAGGTGAGGAGGGGTGTCAGTCCATGGGAGCCTACACTGTCAAGGTATGTGCTATACATTCCCTCTTTGCCAAGGTGTAGGCATATTGGGCATGCCTCCATCTGCCTACTGGGGCTGGCACAGTGTGTCCGTGGTCTGGATCCCTCTGTGCCTGTGTTGTCCTTGGCAATTGCGGTGGGCTGTGAGGCCCTCCCCCATTTTGACCCTGCTGCAGCTGTTTCTGCAGGATCATATTATGCAGCATGGCACATACTATGAAGATGTGGGCACACGTGCCTGGAGAGTACTGCAAGGCTCCACCAGATGTGTCCAAGCACCGAAACCGTGATTTCAGCATCCCGAATACATGCTCTATGATGATTCTGGTTTGTGCATGTGCCTCATTATGGCATTCTTGCATTGGTGTGTGTGCATTTCTGATGGGGGTCATCATCCATGGCTCCAGTGCATAGCTAGCATCCCCCACAAGGTGGCCTTGTGGGATGTCCCCCATGACAAATACCTGATACAGCTGTGAGGCATGCCAGATATGAGAGTCGTGGTAGCTTCCAGGGCTGCCAGCACACACATCCATGATAATGCCCTGGGCATTGCACACGACCTGGCAGTTGGAGTGGAATCCCTTGCAGTTTATGTAGCGCCTACCATACTCACCGGGTGGTGACTTGAGTTGTATGTGCGTGCAGTCTATCGCACCCAGTACCTCTGGGTAGTTTGCCACATGGTGGAAGTGACGCATATTGCTGGCCAACTCCTCCTGAGTACGGGGGAAGTATATATGCTCATTGGCATGTGGTAACATGGCATCCAGGAACTGGTGTAGTACCCTGGATGCCGATGCCTGTGAGATCCCCATTATATCTCCAGTTGGCCTTTGAAAGGTACCTGTGGCTAGTATTCACAAGCTTACACATACCTTCATGTCCACTGGGATGGGTTCCCCTCTGTTGTTTCTGGTTCTCAGGCGTAGCCGGCACAGCTCTACTATTTGCTGTAAGATGTCTCTGCCCACCCTGTAACGCTCTACTATCTCCAGATCATGTAGTCCCCTGGTAGGTTACCCTTGGTCTGAACACTCTTCTCCTCCTCTGAGGCCTACGGTGGTTGTCGGCATCATCCTCCACAACACCGTCGGTCTGTAACACATGCTGATGAATCACAGCTATGGCAGCTCCCAACATGTTTATTTTAAAAGTTCCCCGTCTGTTTACACCTATGGTGCGGTGTTTGGGAATACACAGGTGTGTGTTGGGTGCTTTCACACTTTATACTGTTTTGCTGTGAACACTGATGATGTCATAGGGTGTGTATGTACGATCATGGCTACAGGGTATCTTCTGTGTTTTATTAATGGAACCACTATTGTGCTGCCTTTGGTGTTGCATTACATTTGGATGCTGTGAATTACTTCCTGCCCTTCCGTTTACATTTGTGCACGTTACACCTACCATTTGCTGGCATGCATCCAGCTGCCTGCTTTCATTTGTACTTTCCTAGACCTGGTTTATTTTGCGTAATGTGTGCTTTTGCCAATCTACTGTGGGTTTGCTTTGCTCTGCTATGACAGTTCTATCTTTGCATTCCAAGTCCTCCCCTCCTTTCTTTGCAATCCTATGCCTCCCCTATCCTGTTTTGCAGGTTTCTGCATGCAGGCTTGTCTAATGCCGTCGATTGGCCGCTGTGAGTTGATTGGTGTTAATTGCTCATTAGTACGCCAATTACCCTGCTTCGGCATTTCCTTCTTTTCTTCCCCTGACCTTCCTGTTTGTGCTATTGTTCACGGCATGTGCATCCGCTTACCGGGTTTCGGCCATGATTTAATCCCCGTACACATGCGCTTTCAGGCACCATGTGTGCTCTCAGCTAAACAGTTCTATACCTTCCTCCCCACCCCTGTCCTGCAGCTTTGCTTAGCAATGGCCAGGCCAGATTTGCATTGCTCCAATGTGCTTACTGATATGGTGGCACACCCCTCTGCTGATGTCATGTATCACCTCTGATACACTCCTAGGTGTTATAGTGCTGCGCCGTCAGGTACATCCTTAATCCTGCGGGACATTTGCGATTCAGTATTACCTGCCTCATTTTCACGGCATTGACTACTAATTCATAGTTACAGTGCCGGACACTGTCGCAAGCCCTTGGCAACCCTTGCACCTTGCTTGTGGTGTGCCATGCCTACCATTGCATATTATGGTGCAATCCTGATTTGTCTTTCATTGCGATTTTATGACATTTGTATATATTTCCTTTGTATTTCTGTTTGCGCACACATGCCCTGCGGTTGTACTGTGCGTTACTGTGAACATGACATTAAATGTTGTTTTTTAGGTGTTGTACATTTTTTCTTGTGTCATTGGCTGTGTATTTCGCCATTGGCATATGTTAACTTTGTAATACATGAGTCTGGTTCACTTCCATAACTCCAATGTTCTGTTTGGGAAAATGTAAACCATGTTTTTTGGTTTACATTTCCATGGGCTTGCGCTACGCCTGCACCACTTTGTGAATCGCTGTATACCTTCATTAGCATGGTGCGACACTGCACATGGGGTGATTTGCATACCTATGCCGAGGGCTGCGTAGATCTGGCGTACACCAGTAGTGCATGTGGAGTTGGTTCATACCTGAATCACTTGGCGGACATATTTGGCATTGTCCCGCGTATGCTACGCCTGCGCCTGGTGCAGGCTTCATGAATCTGGGGGCACAATTTTAAATATTTAGACAAATGCAAACACACACACACGTATACACACATACACACACACTAGCCTGGGCACCATCCTCCCTCTCCAAAAAGAAGAAAGAAAGTCCAGTTATATTCACATTAAAAAAAAATGCTTACCTTCAGTCCAGTAGTCCACAATGCCCTGGCTGATTCTTTTGCTGTGATTAATCCAGTTTGCCGAGTTCAATTAAACAAACAAAAAAAGCTTTTCCGCCACAAAACGTTGTATTGTTCTGTTCTACTGTACAACTAGAAGGCTGTGTTAATTTTAAAAATAACCACAGATCTCTCCAGTCTTATCCTGCAGTTCCTTCTGAGTGTCCTCCAGTCTTGTACCATGCTTTCACACATGGACGCATGGGCACACGGATACATGCAAGAGGAAGAAACAAAGCATTTACTTCAGAGATGGATCATGGTGAAATGGGCCCTAAGCAGAGTAATGGATTGGGCCCTACACACACACACACACACACACACACACACACACACACACACACACACACACACACACAGCAACCCAGAGCCATTGCAATGTCCCATTACTTAGCTATTTCTCCACAGTTACCATAAACACTGTTCAAACTTCTCAGTGTACACACTATTTTCTTCTTTACTTCTACAATAATTACAGATATTTGGATTTAATTTAAAACTTTTATTTCAAATTTTATATCACAAGCTCTAATACCCATTTGCTTAACAAAACAATATAATATCACAAATAAAACAGACTTAGCTTTAACAGCAAACTTCTCTGCCACTGAAACCCACATTCAAAGAAAATGCATCTGGTCGGTGGCAGATAAAGTTTACATTTGGGCTGTTTTCAAACCATAGGCTCCTTGCACACATTTTCAGGACAATGCATACATGCATGTGTTTTTTGACTCACCTCCCTGATTGTACTAAATTATATTCCTTGTATAATACAGCACCACTTGTTTGAGTGTGTTTTAAATTTGTAGTTTTCAACATTTTTCCAGTAAGCAGTAAAATAAGATATATGACTCAATAATGACAAAACTGCCCATTTCAGACAATTTAAACCATATAAGGTCACTCAAACTTCTGTCACTACATCTACCAATACCATTCAATATACACAATCTCTGCAGAAGTCAGTCATATGAATAATTTCACATTAAAAAAATCTGTAACTAATGAAGAAGTTGTTGCTAGCAAAAAACTTTATATCTGTGTTTCATCTACAAATTCAGTGCCTGCTGCAACATGCTGTGGGAATAGAACCTACAGTCTTCTGCATCAAAAAACAGTTATTTTACCTGTTGTGCTCTGATCATTTCCTAAACCAAACAGATGCACATTGAGAACATACATTGCATGAGCAACAGTAAACCTTTCTTCCCTTGAATCTCACAATTCCTTGAAAATGCACTGAAGCTTACAATTCCTTGCAAATGCATTGAAAATCAGTTCCTTGAAAATGCAGCAAAACTCATTTATTACTAGTCTGGTAGTTGATGTAAAGGATTCAGTTACTCGTTTCCTATTACCAAGGTACAGGATTTGAGTCTGAGGAAATTCACTAATCTGCATAGCTCTCAACTGTCCAGAATGTCCATATTTTTGCCTCACATTTTGATCTGTTCCTCACAAAATGTGTGGTTCTCTAGTGAATCACTGAGAATTTAAGTTTCTAAATAATGACATACACTTGAGTTTCAGACTTCATGTTGTTCAGAAAATGCATGCTAACACAAATTAAGTTATTCTAGCAACGTGCTTAAGTTTATGAGTAATATTTAAAATATTTCCCATTTGTTGGGCTTTTGTCCCCACATTATTTTGGGCTTTGTCCAGACTAACTAACAAACTAACTGAACCACTCACTCACACAAACACACACACACACACACACACACACACACACACACACACACACACACACACACACATACACACACACACACACACACACACACTCACAAACTCACTCACTTATATACACTTATATTCAAATTTCGTGCAGAATGGTTGAATGGCAGAATGGTGGAATGCCAAAAAGTAGTATGCAACAGGTGCTTGCATCAACACACACAGGGAGACACTTGACAATGTGTTCTTAAAGAAGAAAGTTCTTAAAGGATCTGGCTCCAGTTTTAGTTTAAACTTTTCACGTTTTAAATTTAAAAAGCTTTTAAAAGAACAACTGCATGCATCCCTTTACTGTTTGCACCCGGGGCGGACCTCACTGCCCCCCTCCCATTAGTATGCCTCTGCTCCTTGTATACTATGTCATACCTGTTTTCAAACCCATGATATTCTTGTTTTTATGTCAATCTTATATGCATATATTGCCTTCCACCCATGTCCCTCCCTTTTCTTTAGCCCACCTCCTTTTGTTTGCACTCATTAATCTTTCACTTCAGCTTATGTTCCACTTAACTGTAAACTGCATTCCTGACTTCCTTGTTAACCCAGCTAGCCACAAATGTAATCTGCACCTAGCTAGAAGAACTGAAGAGATGAAATTTAATGTCACATTATTTGCACACACACACACACACACACACACACACACACACACACACACACACACACACACACACACACATATATATATTTGTAATCTCTTATTTATAAATCATAAAGACAGCATCACATGACCATAATATGATACATTATATGTTTGTTATACAAATGAAGCAATGTATTAGTTATGTTTGTTATTCCTTCATCATCATTTGGGTATACTAGTTGTTTATAGTCTCACCAAGATATGAAAACACTTTCATCCAGATCACTTCATTTCTATACTTACTGCCTTTGCTCTAGATTTGTATAACTCTGCTAAATAATTCCAAATATTCATTTTTATGCAAGTCAGAGGCTTTCCTAATGGACCTAATAGACATTTCCTTTTCTAACAATAAATGAGTTATGTAAAAAAGTTAAGACTAATCATATTTAGATCTGCCAGTCCAATCACTTGCTTTCCCATGACCTTGCAAGCATATTGTCATATATTTATTCCCAGTTCTTAACACTTTGTCTCCATCAGTCATTTGTTCCCTGATAGAGTCAAAGCATGTGATGTTCTACCATCCCTCATAGGCCACATCTCCAACACTTCTTGTTACTAAATTAACTGTCTACCCAGTATTAAGTACCATAAATGTATAATATACATGTCTTGATCCCAAATATAACCCCATATTTAATAAAGTGCAAATTAGTGCATACATTTTTCAATCATCCACAAGTAATTTTAACTTTGCATATTTACTCCAAGGTATTAACGCTAAGGTATTAATTATATGTTCTTTTTCTGTTTTTATTAACTTTATTTTAATATGTACATATTAGGCAAATGTTCTCGTATGTAAGCCACTGAAATTATGATAATACATGTAACTATTTTATTAGTTTGAAATCATTAAAATGACACTTTTGTCTATCCACTGGATCTGTCTTTTTAACTATTTGTTCCCATACTATGATACTTGTCTTTCAATACATTTATTTCATATTTATTAATTGCTTTTATAAACGTCTTATTCTGGTAAATTAGTGCGTACCTCCCTCTCACCTCTTCTTTCCCTCCATCATCTTAATACCCTTTCTCGATTTGAAAACCATTTCATTTCATCTTAAATCTTTATTGCTCATGTCTTCATTATATCTTATATACTGAACTAAACTGTGGGATAATATCCAGTTTAGGATGTGTATTAAACCCTGTCCTTCTTTGCATGTAGGAGATAAGATCCATTGTTTTGTTATCCATTGCCACAGCCACACTTTACATATGCTTCCATTATTAATGGCAGCCTGCGTAAGCCTAGGTGGTTAAAAGGGGGTTTTATATACCTTAACACATGATAATATGTGAGATAATAATAATGATAATAATACTTCTTTCTGCTAATATATAAACCCCGTTTCCTCCTTTGGTTAGTGCATTACTTACTTTCATAGAAATATTGTCTAAGTTTCTATTTATTGTGATTTCAACCATGCTACCCGTTTAAAGGCCTAAGTAAGTTGGGTATATATACTCTTAATATTCCTACATAGCAGTTTGCCTGTTTCCTTACCTATCTGTACCAACTGGGTTTTTCCAGTGTCACAAATTAATCCCAGGGCTTTTACAAAATATCAAAAATATCTATACTCTTGGGGTGATGTCCTGTATCTTTTCAGCCATTAAAATGCAATCATCTGTGAAAAACCTAAAATAGGCTCTACTCCCTTCCTGTGAAGAGATCACTTTAAATTATTTTCTACCCTATTGACAGCTCTTCCGTGACTAAGAATAATACTAGGACTAGAGCACCATTGTCAGAACACTCAACCTATTCTTCCCATCTGTAATGTTCTCCCATTAAACTTAGTTCTGGAATAAAACATCTCTATCCAATGGCAAAAGTTACTCCCAAAGCCTTTACTGCATAGGACATTAAATAAAGATGCCAATTTATCAAAATCAAAGGCTTTATGAAAGTGAATTAAAATATGCTTGTCCATCATCTCTCTTAAAACTTCAACATTAAATTGATTATTGCCTATTAATTATCTATTGACAGTCTGTCCGAGACAGCCCATTCTACACTTTCAGTTTAATAAAAAGGGAGATCTTGTTTTGTTTTCGTACTAATGCATTTAATATTACAATATCAAGATTCAGCAAAAATACTGGTCAGAGTTTATTTATATATGTAGTGTCCCCTTTTCCTTTGGGACTAATAGCACTATCACTTATTTCATTCAAGGCTGCAATTTGTTTCATTAACAAATAGTACTGTATGCAATTACTAGACTGTCCATAGTACTTACTCATCCCACTTATAGAACTCATTTGGGAATCCATGTTTATGAGGGTTCCCTGTCCTTTATTTTACTGATTGATCATTTCACCTCCTCTTTGCTTGTAGATTTTTTATTCATTCCTCATATTCTAGGTCATTTTTTTCCTTCTTCTTGGAACCAGTCCCCTATCACCTCTACATAAGTGCTAGTGCATAGCTTCTCATAATATTCTTATAAGATTTGCCTGATCTTATCAGAGCCCCACACCTGTTCTTCAAACTTAGCTTATACTACACAAATACATTGATCTTTCTTTTTTTAAATGCCCAGACTGTGTACTTAGCTGCTTTCCCTCTATAAAACTACCAGGCTTTATTTCTACATAAACATTCCTCTTCTACCTGTGTCATAATATAATGCTCTGGTTCACATTGTAATACTTTTGTTCCCAATAATTTAGCATTTCCATTTGCCCTATGGATTCCATGTATTTCCAACTGGATTTCTCTCAACATTTCTTCCTTTTGTAGTAACACATTCTAATCGAATTTCTATTTTTCCCTCTTGTGCCATTAATTGGAGTCTTAAAGGAGATTTCAGTCCATTCAATGATGTTTGCCTTTTCAGTCCTCTTCTCTTCAGTAGCTTGTTGGATTACATTTTGTAATTTTAGTTGTGTATTAGATCACTGTCAACTTAAAAACAAGTTCTACATTTTATTTTTCTTTCCCTCCTTTGTAAATATTTGCAGATTGAAAGTGGATTTGAGTGCCTCCCACCAAATTAGTCTGTTTAGCTGTCTCTTTAATGTTTTATTCAACAGTTTTTTTGTGTCTTTCGGCTTCTCCCAGTTAGGGGTCGCCACAGCGGAACTCCGGTCCGCTAATGATTGGCAGTTGATTTTTACGTACCGGCTTGCCAGGCCTGACGCACAACCTTCAATGAAGGCACGCCCATTCACGCATGTCTCCACGCAGAAGACGCTCTAGCTGAGAATCAAACCAGACAGCGTCTTACTGTGAGGCGACAACGCTACCGCAGCACCACCACCACCGCGGGTATGTTTTGGATTAAATTTTGTAATTTTAGTTGTTAGACATTAGATCTCTCCTTATAATGATTTGACTACCAAAATTCACATTTTCACCATCTTCCCTTATTATAATGTTCAACTTAACTGTAGCAAGGTTTATTATATCTCTATCCCTTATTTCCACAGCACATCTGTTCCTTGTGTTCAAGTTAGGTAGTTGACTCAGTGGGTTAAGACTGTGAACTAGGGGCCTTAGCATTGGTATAATAGTTAATGTGTTTATCTCACAGACACAAGGGAAATGGTTTGATTCTTACCTTTGGAAAGGATATTGGATAAGTTTAAAATAGCGCAAAGGGCAGCTAACCTAGTTCTTAACTGTAAACATATGAGCGGTAGATCGTGTGGTACAGGGTTTGATTCTCTTAGCCTTCATTTGCCTATTGTGTGATGTTGAGTAAGTCATTTAACCAGACATTGCTTCCAGTTCACCACTGAAAAGGGACTTTGTGTCCAGTGAGCCCATTTGATTAACAGATGGGTATTAATATTGTACCTTTAGTATATTTCTTATACTAATATATATTTTGTATATTTTATATTAATATATATTTTGTATAAAGTGCCACTTCCTTGCCTGCATGTCTATATTTTTAGAAAAAATTCTTTGTTAAAAATACTAATGCCATATTTTCTTAACGTCTCTCAAATCTATTTTTGTATTACCTTGGTTAGTTTCATTTGTGATTGCACATGCTTTAACCAAATATAACCTATCCTTCTTTGCATCAAGAGCTACACTGTTTTCACATTCCAGAATTTGTGTACACCCATTTTCCACCATTTCATCCCACTATTCACAAATCCTTCAGAAAGTTTAGCTAGCCTTCATTTGGTACATATACACTGCTCATCATTACTTTAACTTCCTGTATATATCCTTACCAACGTACACCTCTTCCTCTGTTATTAACTAGGCTAGCAGTATGCTTGGATTCAGATCCTTATGGCATAGGATTGCCACCTTCACTTTTACCCCATCTTAATTTGTGGACTGCTTCAATCGGCTGGAAATGGCTGCTTTCCAGCTTGTTTATAATTCCTCCCTTTAGCTTTGTTTGTTTATAATTTCTCCCTTTAGCTTTGTTTGTTTACAATTCCTCCCTTTAGCTTTGTTTGTTTACAATTCCTCCCTTTAGCTTTGTTTGTTTACAGTTCCTCCCTTTAGCTTTGTTTGTTTATAATTTCTCCCTTTAGCTTTGTTTCCTGATACAATGCCACCATATCCTTTTCCTTTTTATCTTCTAGTGAATTATTTCTGTTTTACTCGGGAGAAAAAACCTTGAGTATTCTACATCATGAAAGAGCAGTAATTTTTGATTTTTATTTATTTTATTTTACATTTGTTGACCAGGCTAGTCCAGCTGGATATATGTCCATTTTCAGCAGAGGCCCGGGGAGAAAAGCTCCTCGAAAATACAGTAAAATATTATATATAAAAAACAATATTTCACAGGTGCAAGTACAATACAAAATTAAGCTATATTATACATGATAGATTATACAGATGTGAGTAGATTAAAATATAAGGAAATATGTTCACTTCAAAACACATTTGATTGCAGAATCTTATGATATGTATCTTTTGATAACTTAGTAGGTACTCTAAATTACATTTTAGGGATATTGATAGAGATTCTAATCAATTTTAAGGCCTGTTATATTTATGGTTTTCATTAGGCAGTTAGTATATACAGTAATAAGACAGGTATCTTTGTAAGAAATGACATAAGAAGTTAGTCTGGGTTCACACAGGGGCATAACCAATGGGATTTAAGGTAGGTTTTAAGTCTGATTTTAAATTGTGTTAGTGAAAAAAGGGAGGTCAGGTCACTGGGGAGAGAGTTCCAGGTTTTACTCATGGTATTAGAGAACAAAGTCACCAGCCTTATTGTAGGTTTTGCCTATTTGTACTAATATTTTATTAGATGAGTTTAGGGTCTTAAGGTTGTTGTAGGGGGTGATAAGGTTGGTAAGAATTGGTGTGTTAGTAGGCTGACACAGGATTTTGTAGGCAACTGTTAATTTGGCAACTCTAGCCATCCTAGTTGTTCATAATTAATACAGTGATGGGTTCTGAATATAGAGCCTGTTGCAAATCTAACAATATTGTTGTAGGAGACAGCCAGTTTGTTCAAGTTGTTTTTTGAGAGGTTAGTATATATAGGGGAGGCGTAGAGGAGGGTAGAGATTAAGTGGGTCTGGGCAATAGTAGACCTTGCTAGTGGGGTAAGAAAGGATTTGATTCTATAGAGGGAGCCTAGTTTTTTGTTGACTGTTTTTTATGGTATTGTTAATGTGACTATCAAAGTTAAGGTTATTGTCAATTAGTACCCCTAGGAGTTTTGTGGTAGAGTCGGGGGATATGATGGTTCCGTTGTTTGATGTAACAGTAAAGTGTAGTGGTGTGGCCCTATGGGTGGGAGAAAAAAGTAGGAGTTTGTTTTTTTTGGGGTTCAAGATGGGCCACTGGTATAGTAACCATTCCTCAACTATGTTAAACACTTTTTGGATGAGAGACTGAAGGTATGATGGGGTTGGGGCTGAGCATATTAATGTGGAGTCATCTGTGTATTGTATTATGGTAGCTTGAGGAATTACAGTATGCAGGTTGTTGATAAAAATAGAAAATAGAAGAGGTCCAAGTATAGAACCTTGGGGGACACCGAGTGCAATGGGGAGATGGGGAGATAAGTTGTTCTCCCACAGAACTGCTTGTTGCCTATTGTTTAACTAGGATTGAAACCATTGTATAGCCAGTGCATCAAGAGATAGGTTTTTGAGTATGTTTATGAGAATTGGTGGTTAACCATATCGAAGGCTTTAGAGAGATCAATAAAGAGGGCTGAGGATAGAGTGTAGTTATTGCGATTTTTGTTTATACAGTCAGAGAAGGATAAAAGGGCAGTAGTAGTACTGTGAAATGGCCTGAAGCCATGTTAGCAGTTAGCTAATAAGTTATCTATTGGGTGTTTTAACAGTTGCTTATGAATGCATTTCTCCATGCTTTTTGCCAGTGGAGATAGTATAGCAATAGGTCTGTAGTTGGATAATTCCCTAGAGTTTCCACCTTTATGAAGGGGGATAATATGCGCAATCTTCAAAATAGAAGGAATAGTTCCCACAGATATTGTTCTGTTAATCAGAATGGAGATGGGGTAGGCTATGGCATTTGCAGCTTTTTGCAGATATTCTGCAGGAAGGAGTTCTGCTGCAGTGGTGGTAGGTTTGAGTTTTAGTAAAAGGGTACGGATAAAGGATGTAGGGACAGGTTTGAGATGAAATGAGGGAGGTAAGGTAGTATTAGAGGACGTCAGAAATGAGCTGTCAGGAGTTAGTTGATTGGCAAGAGACTGAATGGTCTCAGTGAAGAATGTATTAAAGGTACTTGCAATTTGCTTTGGATTGTCATGGTTAGTACCTCCAGGGCTGGGTGTGACAGAACGGCCTGGGTGTAAGAGTGTGTTTATCCCTGCCCAGAAGTTTTGTGGTTTGTTTTGCTGGGTATGTTGAAGTTGAATGTAATAGTTTCTTTTGTCTGACAGAATGGATTTTTTTCAATCATTTCTTAGCTGTCTGAACTTTAAGTGGTCCTCTGGGTTTTTAGTAGTAAGCCACTTGGCCCAGACTTTATTTATGAGGAGCATTTTTTGTTTTGTCCCTTTTGAGAGCCGGGGGGTAGGTTTATTCCTGGTTCTAATGGTCCTTTTTGGAGCATGGAGGTCAAGAATACTTAAGAATGTAGTATTAAAGTAGATTACTTCTTCCTCTAGAGGTAAGTTTTTGAGGGGTGACCAGTTGCATGCTTTAAGTTCAGTTTGGAAGATATCAGGGTTAAAATTGTTGTTACTCCTTATTGTTCTATAGGTAATTGGGCTAGGGATGTCAGTCTTAAATCTGGTTATGAAGGTGAGTGCATGGTCGCTTATATCCTCAGGGAGAGTTCCTACTTTGTAACTTTGGTGATGTCTATTTATCAGAATCCAATCTAGGGTGCTTTCATTGTTATTGTGTTTATTGGTCCTTGTGGGGGAGCTAATAGTTTGAGTAAACCCATGTAGGTTAAGATGAGTAGAGGGCTGTTCAGAAGTACAGCTTTTTCAGTTGGTATTAAAGTCACCGAGTACTATTGTTTCTTGGGGATAATTGGTAGAAAGCCAATTTAGGATATTTTCTAGGGTATTAGAGTTATTCCCTGGGGGAAGGTAGACATCAATAATGTAGATGGATTTACAGTTATTGAGTTGAATTTGGGAGGTAAGCATTTCTTCATTACTAGTTAGAGGGGGTTTAGAGTCAATAGAGGTCACCTGTAATCCGGGTTTATATAGTATAGCTACTCCATCTCCCTTCTTAGCTTTTCGGTCTAGTCTTAAGATGCTTTACCCTGGTGGTATACATTTGTTGTCTTGTATAGATGGTTTGAGCCAAGTTTCAGTGAGACACAGGATATCAAATGAATGCACATCCATGAGAGCATGTAGTTGGGCAACCTTATTATTTATGCTCCTGATGTTAAGACGGGCTATCAATAGTGAGTTGGGAGGCCTGGTAAGGAGTTGCATACTAGTGGGGGTTGTGTTATGGGTCTCTCTAGACTGGATAGAAATTGGGCCTGGATTGGGATGGATATCTCCATCTATTAAAGACTGGAGTTGATTTCTAAGTGTAAGTTGCAGAGGTTTACATGTTAGGAACAGAGATTTCTTAGCTTTTGGCCTATAGTATCTGATGTGAGTCAGTCTGTGATATTTTGCTGGTAGGTAGGCTATTATGCTGGGTGTGTTTGAATGGCTTTGAGTGTGAGCTAATGGTGTTGAGGAGGTTTGCTTTGTTGGGTAACAAAAGTTTATGTGGTGGAGATGTTCATAAAATGTAAGTAGATAAGATATAGTAAGAATAGATATGAAGGAAGATAGAAATAGGATTTTCCATTGTGGAGAGGTTGATATGAATGACATTATGGCAGGGTTGTATATAGTGTAATGATAAGGATAAGTTAGGTGGTTTTCTAGGAGAGACTTGGATGTGTTGGTTCTGGCACTTTAAGGGGTGGGACGTTATGATTGGTGGTGATTGTAGGGGGTGTGGTTTGGGTGAATAAATGTAGGAGCACTGGGGACAGGTGGAAATTGGGGGCAGGGTAGGGGAGTGGAGTGAGCCCGCAGGGCGAATGGAGTGGGATAGAGCCAGTGAAGGAAGAGGACCCCAGAAACAATCAGTGAAGTGCTGACTGCTGTGGTAAGGTGGAGATGTGAGTGGAGGAGAGTGAGTTGCTGTGAAAATAGAGGAGTGAGCAGGACTGGAATAACAAAGAAAAGAAATAAGCAATGTGTCTGATAAATTATATGTCAGAACAGTGAGATAGATTTACAAGGCAAATACTAGGAGAAGGATACCATCTAGTGGACAAGGATAAAAAAAATGCAAGTAGCTTTACAAGAGTGTTGTCAGGTCTAGGAGTAATGGAGGGTAACAGGAGTTAGCGACAGAGACTACACATGGGTAGTGTGATAAGGTTTAGGAGAAAAAGGATTAGAGTCGAGTAAGGTTGCTGGCTGTCCTGGCTAGGGAGCAGTCTTCAGTTACATAGCATTATATAATTCAAGTATAGTACTAACTACAATAGTTGTAACACATACTTTCTGTATTTATGCATGCTAGTGCTGTAGAAATGGGTACCCCCACCACCATACTTGTTTCTATGTCCGTTATCTATAGTGAAGCAAAGAATCACTCCCTTAGAAGCCAATTGAATAGCATACGCTTAAGAAGAATGCATGTGAATTACTAAAATACTGCTTTATCTTATAATCCCGTATTGTCTTAGAAGAAGGAGGAGAAAATCAGAAAATGGAACAATGAACACTCACACATAAATATAAGATAAAGCTGTATATATTCTATTAATATCAAAAACAAAATGATATTTTTATGTGATTGGTTTGAGACCTGTGTATCCACAGGTTCATAGGTATGTACTAAGCCAATGACCACTGGGCCCTTTTTAAGCCTAGCTATGCATCCCAAATCTCTAACAAGGTCTGGTACCTTTGATAAGTGTAAGAGGGCCTTTGGAAATTAATCATTTACAAGCTGCCTTTGTCCATTAGAGACATAGGTGCCAAAACAGGGATGAATTTGATGTTCCCCATCCAATTGTCCAAGCTGTACTTGAATTGGGTTAGGGAGGAACTCTGCTTCACGTAGACTAGGAGCCTGTCCAGAGAAGGGGTAGTCACTGGGATACATACCCATCTCTTCAGCATGTCCTATTTATATCACAGGTAAGTTTTAAGTCTTTAGAGTGGGTAATTCTGGTGCTGTTTGTTTTGTGGATATGCAGGAGGTCCATCAGAGTGCAGTTCAATGATAGTGGTCTGCTTTAGGACATGTTACTTATGTCCAGTATTGTTTTAGTTAGGAACATCTGTATTCATTCCAGTTGTTGGATGTGCCTGGTTAGACAAATGTCAAAACAAGCATTTTACTCAATGAAAGGTCTGATGAGTGCTGAACACAGTGAAACAATGACCACCTTGGACCTAGATGCTATACCTTTGCTTATAAGTTGTACAACATATTATGATTTCCTCACCACTGTAGACACATGATGATCAAAGGCAAAATTACTGTCTATGCATGTCTCCAAGTCCCTGACTACTGGGTCAACTCTTAGAGGTATGTTGTCAATATGATAGTTACCAGGGGTGACTAACTTCCAAAAGGATACTATTATGGCTTTCTTGACAATTAGTTTTAAAACATGGTTATGACACCAGTTATTTGTGTCAGTCCTTCTTGGAGATCATTAGTGCTGGTGGGAGATTCTATGACTGCATCTATCTTGCAATCATCTGCATGTCTGGTCAGCTAGAGGCCCCTCACATTGGCCTTGACTTCAGAAAAGTAGATGCTAATAAAACAGCAGTCCCAGGATCAATCCCTGGAGAACTCTACTAGTGACTGGCCTCTTTGTAGAGTTGGACTCCCCAATTCTAACTTCCTGCATCCTGTTTATGAACCAGCTGGCTATCCATCATGTGACATAAAAGTTTGTACCTAACCTCTTGAGTTTGTCAACAATGCCTGAGTGGAATATTGTGTCAAATGCCTTTGCCAGGTCAAGGTAGGGAGTGTGAACCATTTTGCTCTCATCCATTGCATTGGTGACCTTCTCAAAGAGGTCTGTCAAAATGACTAGGCATCTAGGTATGACCTGCCAAATATGAAACCAAACTGGGCTGTGCCCAGTGGTTGGAAGTTTCCTATGTCATCACTGATCATTTCTACGATACATCTTTTCATGGCTTTGCATATGCGACTAGTGAGACTTATGAGTTTGTAGTTTCCAGGATCTGTAGATGTCCCACCTTTGTGCAGATGGATCACGGTTGCTGTTTTCCATTCAAGGGGCATGAAGTCTGTCTGGAGGCTACAGTTTAATAGTGATTCCAAAAGGCTTAATATTTTATGTTTCATGCTATTTAGAAGGCAGCCTGGGATATTGCCAGGGCCCATCATTACAGTGTTCTTAGTCTTTTCGAGAACATTATGGACCTGTTCTCCAGTGACAGAAGGAGGGAGTAATATTTGATGGTATTATGGTATTTCCTGAGGGTAGGCGGAGAGACAGGGATAAAGTTAGAGCTAACTTTGTCAGCCATTTGGTTTGCTATATCTTCTGGCTCAATGCAGAGGGCTCTATTAACAATGAGCTCTACAGACAATTGTGTATTGCCTTTCATGATATGGATATAGCTGAAGAATGCCTTGTAGTTTCTTTCAGTAGTTTTTCTTCTTTTGTTTTTCATGGTTACTCTTTTGAATGAAGGATCTTTACTTTTGAGTTATCTGAATATACTTGAAAACAATATATATATATATATATATATATATATATATATATATATATATATATATACATATATATGATTATCCGACAGTTCATTTCACTGACAGTTCATTTCGTCGACAGTTCATTTCATCGACAAGCATTTGCCCCCTTCCCCAATGTTGTGCGACCCTGGAGTTGATATATATAGTTAGGGGGGGGCACAGCCCCCCACATTGGGGGTGGGGTGAAGCCCCCCACCTAAAATGCTTGTCGATGAAATGAACTGTCGACGAAATGAACTGTCAGTGAAATGAACTGTCGACGAAGTGATAGGAACCCATATATATATATATATATATATATATATATATATATATATATATATATATATATATATATAAAATAAAGAAAAAAATCACGAAGGATCAGTGTCTGTCTATATTATGTCATATTTCAAATATTATGTATATATGAATTAGTAATTTTCCTAATTCAGAATGTGCATCCTACCTTCTTTTGTAATCTACACCATTGTAGAGAAATGGAATGGGCACCTAGGAAAACAGATATAAATGAAATCACACTCTGCATAGCTGTACATTTCTAAGCAAAGTTACAGACTATTTAAGAACAATCTGTACAACCTTAATAGAAAAAAAGACATAGAGAACATTTAAAAAGGATTTCATAAATCAGCTAAATTAAACCACGTACCATTTAAATTCAAATCTATAAAGAACAAGGAGACAATTTAGGTACAACGCACCCATTGTTAAGTACCAGTCATCAAGAAAAACTGGCACAGCAAATATGAGGCTTTGTCAAATTTATCAGTCAGTCTGTTGAATAGCATAAGTAAACAACAGAAAATCTCTGTACTCTGTAATTACAAGTAAATAGTGCTCATAGTTAAGAAAAGGCCCATCTCCAGGAAAAATTAGTGCTTTTCCATTTTTCTCATGTATTACACAGGCTTTGTGAAAAAAATGAACAGACCCTTATTTTTCTGATGGACTCTTGAGAAATCTGCTCACATGATATTTGCTTGTGAATAAAAAGATTAGAACATCAATATTCATAGTAACATATCTCTCCAAACTTGCTATGCCTATGATTACAGCTTATTTATTGTGCTGATTTATTCTGGAATTCTTAGAAGTTCTGTTATGATTCCTGTGTAACTTACATCTAACTAAATGCATTCTGGATTTCCCTTTTTTTCTGTAGTCTTAGAGTGTATGCTAACTGCCCAGGCTATATTCTAAAATATCTGTATTTTAAAGTATATTGTGGCTTTATTCTTTTTTATACTTCTATTATTATATTAGTTATATCAGTCATCATGAGAATTCAAACCTTCATTACCACTTCTCCACTATTGACTGTGAGGAATCTTGGCTGGATAGTTGGACTTCTCTCCTCAACTTTTTCTACCCCTGTAAATTATCCTCTCTCTCTCTCTCTCCTGAACATTTCCTGGCTAAATTTCCCCTTGATTTCCTATTGTTGACAATGTCCCCTTCTCTGTTTTGGCCTGCCCTTGCTTAATTTCCTCTGATGTGCAGCTGTCTCTCTGTTTCTAGTTCTCTTTCACCTTCTCTTTCTCAATCTCTCTCTCCATTTGGTTCTGCTTAGTCTCTCTTAAAGGAAAATTAATATTTTCGGTTCAGCATTAGTGGCCTTAATATGCACCAGTGTAGTGCTTCTCATATAGAATCTGAATGTATTGCTTCAGACAGTGAGACCAGTCATTTGGCCAAGCTGCAATTTTTCAGTTTGCCTAGCCTCAGTCCTTTGCATATATCTTGTCTCAACTCCTCACCACTCTCTTCTTCAAGACTTCTTTTCACTTACACCCCAATGAATATGTGAAACATCCAATCATCTTTTCCAAGTCCACTAGCATTTATAACCTGCCCCCAAACTCCTTCGTTCCTTCTCCAACCTACAAGGCTTTGTATAAGGATAGTACAGTTGCTGTATATGCATGTCATACATCCAGATGTGCAGCAGCAGTGAAAAGAAGGGGCGAGTTGCCATGGACACGGGGAGTTAGTGGGCAGGATTAACAAATGCTGATCACTAAGTAGTAGAGCAGTACTGCCATTCATTTCCATACGTTAGTTTGTGAATACTGGTACAGAAATTAATTCCAATGCTGCTTCTGAAAAATAAAGCAGTAAAACAAGGACAGAACTGAGGTACTTGCTTTAGTGCTTCATTATTCAGAGCAAGCCATTTGTTACTTATAAGGCAGCTTGCTGTAGTTCTCAAAAACAGAAGTTATTTTTCCCTCAGTTTAAAGAAGGGGGGAGCAGGTGACCTGTCACTCTTTGGGAGAGGGGTGAAGAACACCAGTCTGGACACGGGAACTTTCTTTTTTTTAACTCCTCAACTTAGTGTTGATGGGCGTAGATTATGGAAGAATGGATGTGGCTCTTGTTGTTCTACAATTGAGAAGCACTAGATTGCAGAATAGACTTTATTTGACCTTCAGCCTAGAATTGTATGATGCCAGATCATTGAGTAGTGCTTGGCACTGGAAACCCGGTTATGGATCTCCATACATTGGACCACTTATCATCTGTCCTTTAGACACTGTCCTCAGCTATTTCGTACATCATCATACTGCATTACCTTAAACCAGCTACCTCAAAATCTCCCGTTACCATTTTCCCTCATTCCCACAACTCTGTATAAGTTCTTCCCCTCTGCCAATGTACCTCTCACTCAGCCTCTCCCTTGGGACCTCCTCATCTCATCTTCATGTCCTTACTCTTGTATCTCATCACTCACTTCATCATTTTCTTTTCCAGCTCAAAGGTAAGTTGTTTCCTTTTCCCCAGCACTTACTTCTGCATATTCTCAGAGGACTGATTTCAACCTCTTGCTTCACTTTTTTCAAACACACCTGTTTACATATGGCACCCTCTCTTTCACAAC
>NC_056728.1:554728110-554758110 GCF_019279795.1 Protopterus annectens
CACTGAATAATTAATTAATAACATATATCTGTTGTATCCCATGTCCTCTTCAGTTTCTGATTTAATTATAGGTATGACTAGCCAGGATTTTTGCCAGGTCTAGCCAGGATTTTTGCCAGGTCAGAAATGTAACAGTTCACAGATAGTAACATTTGATGCTTCTATGATGGTGGTTAATGATAGGAGCATTAATAAAGTTTTATTATTAGAAAATTTGGTATGTCCATACAAGATTGATGTTGTTATTGTTTGTGAAACATGGTTAAAGAACAATGACTGGAAACCAGTTCTGTCAGGCTATAAATGTTTTTACTGTAACAGATATTCTAACAAAAAATCAGGTGGAGGTGTTATGATAGGGATTAAAGATAGCCATGAGACCTGTGATTATTACATGTTCAGTGATAACACCAATACTATAGACTGTGTAACTGCGACAATAAAGACAACCCTGGAACATATAACAATTGTTGGAGTGTATCGACCACCAAAGTCAAGTGCAGATGACCCAGAGGAATTCATCCATTTCTTACATGAAACAGGAACGAAAAATAATATTAGCTGGGGACTTAAATATACCAGAAGCAGACTGGAATAATATTGATTCAACAACGTTAGTAAAGAAATTATTCACAGAGTATATTCAGGAACAACAAATGCTTCAGATTGTAGAAAAAGCTACCAGGTGACAGAATATACTAAATATTGTTTGTGTTCCCAAAGAAATTACTGTAACTTCCAGTCAAGTTTTACCATCATTGATATGCAGTGATTATGGGGTTATTAAAGTTAATTTGTTGCTAGATAATTCTGCCAAAATGAAATCTAAGCCAATGCACAGAAGGTTAATTACAGATTATAGGGACGCAAACAAGTTACTATATAAAACTAACTGGAGTGAGGTGTTCAGTGGAAAAATTGCAGGTGGAATGTGAAAAGTTTTAAAAGAGAAATTGTTTGACTGCAAAAAGTAAAAAAAATGTTTAACATCAGGATCTAGGCATGCTACATCAGGGGGTATATTTCCATAAGAACAAGATACCTGATTTAGGTGAGAGGCAAAAATATAAGAAATGGAAGAGAGGTTGAACTACATCTTTGAAAACTAAAATAAACAAGCTGGATAAACAGATTAAGCATAGTGTTAAACAAGATCAAGAAAAATTTTAAGAAAATTTATATAAAGATATTGAGCATAATAGGAAACCTTTTTATAGATACATAAGATGTGGAAGAAGTAATGATACACAAATTGATAAACTGTGTGCAGATTCTAAAATTTATTCTCAGGCACAACAGCTTATAGGTATAGTTACAAAATATTATGCAAAACAGTTTGGCTCCACAAAAGGGGTGGTAAATTGTCCTAGTGACATCCAGGTAACCCCAGATACTGGAATCAAATTAGATTATATTGAAAAATAACTGTGCAGACTGTATCCAAACAAAGCGCAGAGAGGAGATGGAATAAGTAACAATGACCTGAGAACACTAAGAACTTACATTACCATTATATCTTTTATTCACTAAGTCATATAAACATGGGGAGATTCCTCAAGATTGTAGACATGCACTTATTAAACCTGCCTTTAAGGGAGAGGGGAGTAGGACAAACCCAGAATTATATAGACCCTTAAGTCTACTTTCATGTTGTGGAAAAATAATGGAGAAGGTAATACTGGATAAGTTATTGTCAGAACTGGATAGGTTGTGACTTGAAACCATATATCAGCATGCATATGTTGAAAATAGATCTATTACCACCTGTAACATGATGTTCTATAACAATATAATAACAGCTATAAATGAAAAATTGTGCTGTGATGTGATTTATATAGATTTAACTTCAGCATTTGACAGGGTCATACACAAAACACTGATCAATAAATTAGTATAACTAGGTTATACTAGGTTATACTATACTATGGCTTACAAATAGGACATGGCAAGTATCACACACCAACTGGACAGGTGAAATCCTTGGTTACAGTCAAGGTGTCGCACAGGGCTCTGTCCTAGGCCCTTGCTTGTATAGATTGTATCTTTCAGACCTTACTTTTTCATCTGAGGTGTTCTACAGTCTATATGCTGACAACCTGAAATTGGGTAAACTGATTACAGGTGTTACAGATAAAGCATGCCTGCAAAATAATTTGACTAAATTGACCATTTGGGCACAGGAAAATAATATGTTGATAAATACATCAAAAACTAAGCATATGAGATTTGGGAGACAAACTGAAAGGTGAATATTTAATACAGCACACAGTGATTGAAACTGCAGACTCATTTAAGGACCTGGGTATCTGGGTAGATTCAGCTGTGAGTTTTTCTAATCATATCAACCAATTGGCTAATGATAGCTATAGAATTATAGGTTGTATAAAAAGATTTATAAAGTCTAGGAAATCAAACATAACAAAGTCATTGTTTGTTAGTTACATTAGACCCAAACATGAGTATGGAATAACAATATGGAAATCCTATAGGAAAACAAGCATGAATAAACCGGAAAGAGTACAGCAGAAATATACCAAAGGCATCCATGGATATGAAAATTTAAGTTATCATGAAAGACTAGAATATCTGAAATTGTACAGTGTCTCTTATAGATATTTAAGATGAGATCTTATTCAGGAATATAGGGCATTTATGGACAACTACCTCTGGGAATGTTTGGGGTTACCAAAAAGTACTAGAGAATCATCAGACAACCTATGTAGAAGATTCTATAGGAATGAGAAGTGTACTAACTGGTTCTCTGACAGACTAGCTGATGCTTGGAACAGACTACCAAATTACATTAAAGCAAGTATAGCCTGGACATTTATTCTGGGAACAAGTGTTTTGGTATATTGGCAAGCTAGAAGGGCATTAATGCCCGTGCTTGATACATATGTATGTATGTATGTATGTATATGTCTACAAAATCGTCCACTCTTATTTCTGCTACAACATCATCAGTGTATGTCAACAAGATCCTGCACCCCTTTTTTCCTTCATCATCATCATCACCATCATCATTATCTTCAGATTGCACTATAACACAGCTCCCATCATTGCCTTTACAGGTCCTTAATTTCATAGGTAGTAGCTAGGCATGCAATCACAGAGACCATGGAGGAAGTTAGCACATTTATGTAATGGCTGCAGAGTACTGGCTGGTTAAATGTCTTACTTAGTGTCAAGTGTCACACAGTAGGCAAAGGAAGGCTGTGGAATCAAGTTCTTGACTACAGGAGGCAGCTCACTGACCACACTTGGCCTCAATCCTCTATGCTACTTACCAGTATTGTACCTGCATCCTTGCTACCTCATTCATATGTGCCACTGTTCACTGCTATTCCCCTGCCCCTACCTCTAGGTCCAGTTCTTTCTTCTTCTTCACTTACTAAGTCACATTCATGCAAAAACACCCTTTCCCAATCATCCCCTCTCATTATCTCCCTCCAGATGTGCGAAGCTTTTCCTAGTAGTCCGTAGATACTTTCACCACATTGTTCTCCTTAACATTCTGGTTCTATGCTTACTCCTCATCACTGTCACCTTCAGTTCCTTCCACTGACTCTTTAATTCATCAGTCAAAAACTTCCTTGCTTTTACCTATGCCTGTCAAAAATTCCTTCTATACAATTTTACTTACCCTTTGCTTATGACCATTGCTTTGAGCTTGAACTGTAAACATTTTATCTTTACCTTTCTATGTTCTCTGTGTTTTATCAGCCTTAGCCAGTTACACTGAATATTCTTTGATTCTCACTTATTTTCCCATCTATAATGCCCTTAAACATTATCTTCTTCCCATAAGAAAGCAATAATGCCTGTCAAAGTCGGCATTAGTGGAGAAATAACGGACCATACAAGGGTGTTACTGTCATTTAGGGGAAACATTTATTACTACACCAGGTTCCTGGATGATGTGTTTATTATGTTTGAAGGCAAAATTGATGATATTTCAAATTTTATGAACTATTTGAATGAGTCCACGCAATATTTAACCTTCACGTACAGTCTAGGTACAGAGAGCATTGCTTACCTTGATGTGGAATTATACAAAGATAGAAACAACAAATTATTTAAAGCAAAAATCCACAGGAAACCCACTTATTCCAATTCATTCCTTCACTTCACTACTAGCCACCCCCACCAACAGAAGAGATCTGTTGTGAAAGGCCAGCTGGTGAGGGCGGCCCGTATGGTGTCTGATGAAAAGGAATTTTGAGTTGAATGCATATGTTTCTAAAAAGAGGATATCCATCACAGTTACTTGATGAATTGTTGTTAGAAGTACAACATAAGAGAGTTAACAATGTTTTTACTCCTGTTTTAGCACCTAAATCTGACTCTAATGTTACTACGACAGCTGACATACAGCATATTCAACCAGTGAGGCCAGCACTATCTAATGTTACATTTATCACGTCGCTTAGTTTGGATGCTTCCATCATATGACAAATTATCTGTAAAAATTGGAATTTACTGGTGTCAGATGATCATCTACATATTATTGCCCAGTCAGGCCCCAAGATTATATATAGAAGAGGCCCAATTCTTAAAAACTTATTGGAAAGAGGCAAGACCCCAGCAGTGAGAGCACCTGGTATGTACAAATGTGAGAGTTGCTCATACTGCAGATTCATGGAAGTTGGCAATACCTTTACTGTCAGGGGTAAAAAATACCGTATCAACAGGAGATTTAATTGTGGCTATAAAAGCGTGGCTTATTTAGCTACCTGTAAACTTTGCCCTTGTTTTTACGTTGGTAAAACCAACCGTAAGTTCAAGGACAGAGTTTATGAGCATATTTATAGCATTAAGAAATTAAAAGTTGAGAACGCACTAGCTAAGCATGTCTATGAACACCCACAACACAGTTTCAGCTTTAGAGTCATAGATCAGATAGAACATAACCTTAGGGGTGGACCATTCACCCTAATGCTAGAAGTATGTGAACTATTATGGCAAATTAAATTAAATGCTTATAGTTCACCAGGCTTGAACAATATGTGTTCATTAGCCTACGTTTTAAAGTTAAGTTTACAAAGGTAATCTGCTATTTACACTTTTGGTGTAAATGATAGCAGTGAAAAGAAGATCTTTTCCAAGTTTTACATCTACCTTGTCCATTATATTTACTTTAACTGTTTTAAAGTACATTTTTATTATAATATTTTTTAATATTGTCCATCTTTAATACATCTCGTTTATATGCTTCGTGACATTTGTTTTAGGAAGGTTGTTCATGATTGTATCACTATTTGTCTATTATTGGGCATATATATTTTTAAGTTTTAATTACTATTGTCATGTGACCTTATTTATTTGTTTAAATGTGTTCAGTTGTGTAAAGTTTCCTTGTCTGAAGAAGTTTTACTCATTGAATTAAGACGAAAGGGCTTACTTTATTGTGTTTGGGATTATTAAATCTGTTTTTTTTTTTTTTCGTGGAACTACATTGCTGCCTGTGGCGTTTATTTTATTTTGAAGTGTTACACTTTTTCATTGGTTTGTAAAACAAAGGAGTCATTTGTTAACTGTGAGCAGCATAGAGGTTTCAGACTCCTGTCATAATGCAAAACAGTTTTAGAGAGAAACTTAAATTCAGAATATCTGCCTAAATACTTCATCCTTAAATTTTAAGGATCTACATATTAGTTTCCCCTCAATGTTTGGCAGTGCTCTGTACAGACTCAGACACCTTGAGTGACATTTTTCCTGTAAAAGGAATATATAAGGAAAAAGCTCCATTGCTTAGTAATAATGACCATCCCTCCTTGTATGTCTAAAGGTCAGTTCCCTGTCGTTTCTCCTATTAATCTGGTGAACTTGGGCATTCTGAAGCAGTGTAGCAACTGCTTCATGTACATAGGCAACCCTCTCCTCTTACCTCCCAACACTCAGACTTGTGAGAGATGCACTTATATATCCAAATTAGAAGTCATGCACTCTCAAGCCAAGACAGGAATAGCTGGTCAAGAGGAGAAGGTCAACACCTGCACCACACCACATGCAACACATAGACCTCCAGAACACCCACCATCACAGCTCTCACATAAAAACACAAACCACACACCCACCTGCATGGAGGCTTTCAATAGAAATCTGCTCAAACAGCAGAGACCTCCAAGGCAGAAATGCACTTGACCACCACAACACAGCACAAACCACAAGACACATAGCTCACCTAGACAGTGTGCTCCTCAACCGAAGAACCTAAGGCAAAATAGCTTGCCCAACAGACTAATCATAGGTGACTCAATAGTGAGGCACACTGATGTCCCACTCACTAGGTTGAATAAGGAGAAGGTAACAGTCAGCTGTCTATCAGGTGCCAGAATATGACACATAACACAGGTCATTCCACAACAAGTACAAGTATGACTCTGTCACTGTCCATGTGGGTGTGGATGACCTCAGATGCACCTCCCTGGACTACATGAAAAGAGACACGGAGTAGCTCTCGGATTATGTGGCCCAGGCAGGTATGACCCTAGGCCTCAGCAGTATCCTACCATCACCCAGAATGATACCGCAGTACAAGAAGAAAATGACTGACTTCAACAATTGGCTAAGTTTCTGATGTCATTCTAAGGGGATCCAGTATCTGTCTGCCTGGGATGACATGATTGACAGACCTTGATGCTTTGCCAGAGATGGCCTGTATCTGTCTCCCCTGGGTTTGTGGATACTGGCTAAGGCTCTTGCCACCCCATATTGCCTTTTTTAGGTGATGCTCCAAAGACCAAATTACCACCATAACAGCTATAAATAAATGCAATCTGAGGGACATGCTGCTCAATGCTAGAAGTTTAAATCTCAAGATGCACTTACTCGAAGCACTCCTCAAAATGGAGAACATCGACATTTCTGCTGTAACAGAGACCCGGTTTAAAGCAGCAGAAAGCACCCCTGCACTACCAGACTATATTTCATTCCACACCCTTTGACCCCAGAACATGGAACAAAGCTCCAAAGGCGGTGGTGTCTCCATATTCATAAAGGATATGCACACCTCCAGACTAGTAGGCTAGCATAACGCCTCTGAGATACTTCAGGTATAACTAACATTGGGTAAGACGGAGATTTAGGTTGTAGCCTGCTATAGGTCCTCAAACATGTCCCAAGAGTCTCACTCCATGTTCCTAAGCACCCTGGAAACTATTAGGGTCCATCCCAACACTCCCATACTAGGTGACTTCAACTACCCCTCCATCAACTGGGAAAACTACTCATGCACCAATACACTGGCCCAAAGCTTCCCGGAATTCATGAATTCCAATGCCCTGGACCAGCTCATTCTTACCCCCACTAGAGGAAGCAACATCCTTGACCTGTTTATCACAAACATGGGCAACCGTTGCTCTACACCAATAGTCAATTCCTCTCTGGTTAGATCCGACCACAAACTAATCACCATGGAAATCCACATCTCTCCCACACCCCCCACAAAGGTAACCACTATGAAAACCTTCTCCAAAGCTCACTTTGGGCTACTAAAAACAGAGATGGCTGACTTCACGGCACCCCATGTCAATGGAAAATAGATGCATGACTGCCAAATCATACACCAATGCACTGTACGAATATGTACATAAATGCATGGAACTAGCCATACCCAACAGAGCCAAGATGCTCTCCTCCAAAAAAAGGAAGCCAATCTGGTGGTCCCCTGCCATTAATAAACTCTACAACAGAAGGAAGAAACTGTTGCAGAAAAAGGTGAAGTCACAAGACTGGAAAAACTCCCTTATTAGCCTCAACAAAAAAGTTGAGATCCCTCATCAAAACCTCTAAAGCCAGCCATGATGGCAGAATTGTGGCAGACACTAAAAACAACCAGAAGCCTTCTATAGTTATATCAAAAATCTCCACGGCAATACCCAGGTTTTCTCTGAGTTACTGCACAATGGTACCTTCTATACTTAGCCAACAGATATTGGCAACATACTGGCCGACAGATTCAGCACCAACTTTACCCCTCCCCCCCAAAGGACCAATCACAACACCGGAGGAATGCCAAGCACCCAGCATTACTGCAGCACAGGTTAAAGCTGCATTTTCCAAGGCCAAGAATACAGCTTCCATGGTGCCCGACAATAACCCTGGATGTGTTTTACATGAACTTACAAAGTGAACTGGCACCACATATGTGTGCCCTGTTCAATCACAGCCTCACCTCAGGCTTTGTCCCTACCAATTGGTGCACTGCTACAGTCTACCCTCTTCGTAAAGGGGAGCGACTACAGACCCTGGGAATTATTGCCCCATTAGCCTGATGAGTCTGATATGTAAGACTATGGAGTGCATCATCATGGACCTAAATAACAAGGATATAGGAAATCTCCAAACTCTAGATCCCATGCAGTTTGGTTTTGTGAAAGGTAGATCATGCTTGCTTAACCTGGTTGCCTTCTTTGAGTCAGTCACCAGAGCTGTGGATGAGGGCAAGGCAGTTCATACAGCCTACCTTGATCTGGCCAAGGCCTTTGATACCATTCACCACTCAAGCATTATTAATAAACTCACCAAACTAGACAGCAACCCCTATATCACTAGGTGGGTTGCAAATTGGCTCACAGATAGAACCCACAGTGTGAATGTAGTAGACTCCAAGTCAGATTGCTGACCAGTCACGAGTGGAGTCCCACAGGGATTAGTCCTGGGTCCTCTCCTGTTTGGCATTTACTTCTCAGAAGTCCAAATCAATACAGAGGTACTCTGGCTGATCACGTTCGCAGATGACTGCAAGCTGGGAGCCATTGTTAACTCCCCAACTGCAAGTGATGTAGACATCCTACAGAAAAGTCTAACTGAGACCAATGATTGGTGTTGAAAATATGGCCTTAAGATTAATGCCAAAAAATGCAGAGTCATCCCCTTTGGGAAAAACTTATTTCCCACTAATTACCACATCGATGGGAGTCCACTGAATACTGAAGGCATTATAAGAGATCTGGGGACACAGGTTGAGAGCAGCCTCTCCTTCGGCCACTACAGTGCCACTGTGGTCAGAAAATCCTTCTGTGTGGCACATCTCATTACCAAGGGTTTTGCATCCAGGAAGAAAGAGGTCATCATTTCTCTCTACTCTTCCCTCATTAGGCCAATCATCGAGTATAATGCCCCATTTATCATGTACTTCACTAGACACATGCAACAGCTGGAAAGGTCACAAATGTACTTCACAAAGAGGATCCTAGGCCTTAAACCCATGTCCTACATGGACAATCTCAAAAACCTCCAGCTATTCTCTGTCTCATATCATCTACTAACAGGTGATCTCTGCTTGACTTACAAAGCCATGTCTGACCCAGCTCTGTTAGAAATGCTGCAGCTAAAGAAATCCCAATCCCTCCACTCCACATGCTCCAGAGACCTCAACCTCATTACCACAATCAACAGAACAGGTTGGAGGGATAGATTCATAACCCAGAGACTGCCTATGCTCTGGAATAGACTTCACATATATGTCAAGCAGAGCACCTCACTGGCCCTCTTCAAGAGAAATCTTGATGAGTGGATGAGAAATAGAAAATTAACCCCGGGGATTACTCCAGTGGCTCTACTTGATAGAGGCACTGGGAACTAACGCCGGGTGGCACGATGCCAGGGCACTTCTATGGGCTAGGCTTCTAAAAGCTCCAAGGCCATTGGCCTAGTACACACCTATGAACATGAAACTATGAACCTATTAATGTTTTTATTTTGGGGGGGGGTTACTGATATAAACATTCCTTAGTGCCTGAATACTATCTCCTAGTAAATGTTAAGTGCTTTGAGGTGATAAGGTGTACCAGATGATTATGTTAGATGGGCAGGGAATATACTTCATGTTTCTGTAAACTCACATTCATATGACTTCACTTCACCTTTTCTAAACATGGTCAGCTTTTAGCATATTTCAGCTATCCATGCATTCCCGTGGCATGCGAGGGATGCTTTCCTTAGTACTATCACTTTAACCTGAGAAGGCGTTCATGAGTAGATGAAACCTAATTGCATGCATTAGTTGTGGTATGAGTTTGCATTTTACTGTGATTCATACAGATAAAAACTAAAGGGCTTAATTGGAAAACAAAATGCGTAAATGACCTTGAACATGCGTGAATAATTTTAACAATGCCATATTAACTTCTGATTGCTCAAGACAGGTGGCAAATGACTTAGGAAACCATGGACATTTTAAAGTAAGAAAAAATAACAGAAGTATTGCAAATTAATAAGAAATAGCACAACTGATGTAATACTCATAGGATGGGCATAGTAAAATTATTCTAGTGAATACTTTAAAGCTGTCATTGGTGAGTAAATAATTATTACTGCAGAAGTGGAAATGATTAGTGATCACTGAGAAAATCATTTATTTTGGTGTTGTTTGGTGATAGTGCATACATTGTACAAATGCAGTGATTTTATTGTGAAGTACTGAAATGGCAAGGATGTTTTGTTGGCTCAACATACATGTGTCTTTACTTGGAGATTTCTGAGTGTCACTGATGAATGAAACATGACAGCATTATGATTACAAGAAAGTAGTAGGGGCCAGGGGGAAGGCTGGATCTGTTAACACACTGCTTTCCTTACTATTGTGAATGTATTCCTGATATTGTAAGCATTACTTCAGCACAAGTTTAATGGACTGCTTGTGTTTATAAATATAGGGCTTGCATCACCAAACATTTTTGTTCTGAGAATGGTAGGCATGCCTTCATTATTGTGTTGTTTGACAGTCGACTGGATCAAAAGTTTTTTTTTTTTTTTTTTGTTTATGATTGTGACATATTTTTATGTACTGTAATGATGAAAACTGGGATAAAGGCAAAAAAAAGGACAACTTGAGGCACAAGGTAAGCTGTATACTCAAACTGGCCATTAAGACATGTGGCAAATGTCTGTTTGGCCATGGGGGGGAGGGTCCTAACAAGCTGATATGGCAAAAGCCTAGAATCAAATTGTAATGGTCATTAATGCAGTTGATGAAAGGAACTATAGATTAACACAGTGCAAGAAGAGGGCAAATTATATGGTAGAACATGCTACAGCCAAGGCAAAGCCAAATGTCATTACCCGTACCACTACTATGGTGGCCTTCAACCCTTACACCTTTAACACCAGATGCGAAATACCTCTTGACTATGCATAAGAATGACTGACATAGAACATGATGGGACTGGAATAATCAGAGGTGGTGTGGACATTGGCTATTACCAATGACTGCAACAGCAACAACCATCTGCTCCAGAAGATTGTTTTAAAAAACAGTAGCATATATTCATACACAGGTTACAAAGACATGTGTCTGGAGCATTTCTCCCTGGGCCTCAGCTGAAAATTGGCTTCATTCCAAGTCAGACTTTTCCAGTAAACAAAAGTTAAATATTACTAAACTCCTCAAAAAATTAAAACCTACCACACTTTCTGCTGACAAACTCCCAGCTGATTTTCTTCAACTATCAGCTGAAACCGTATCCCACCCTGTAGCTATTCTTATAAACAGATCCATATCTGAATGTAAAGTACCTAACCTGTGGAAAATATCTCATAGTATTCCACTCCACAAAGGTGGCGACTCCTTTGAACTGACCAACTACCATCCAATTGCAATCTTATCACCTTTATCAAAAATTTTAGAAAGGGTAGTACATTCCCAGCTAATGCAATACCTCCTAAAAAATAGCCTTATGTCAACATCCCAACATGGTTTTCGGTCTTTCCATAGTACCACAACAGCCCTACTGTCTTATACCAATATAGTCAATTCTCACAGAAACAAAGGCCTTTTTGTATTTTCTGTATCCTTAGACTTATCTAAAGCCTTTGATATGGTCATCCACAACATACTTCTCAAAACTCTGTCTACTCTCAGCATAAACTCCGTCACCATATCATGGTTCAATAACTATCTATCTGGCCGACAACAAGCAGTGCTTTGGTAGGACCAACTATCCCCCCTTCTACCTGTAACTATAGGAGTTCCACAAGGGTCAATACTTGGGCCTCTACTTTTCTCTTTATATACAAATCAGATAGCAGCTCCTTCTCCCTCTGCCTCTATAGTGCAATATGCAGATGACACCACCATCATATGTGCCGCCCCAACCTTAAGCAAACTTCAAACTATAACACAGGATAACTTTACTTTGGCTGAAACATGGTTTTCTGGTATTAAACTTCTATGAAACCTTAAAAAAACAAAACTTATTCTCTTTAGTGCTGGTAGATCCTCCCCACCAAATGTTGACTTCACCATAAAATCTAGGGACAACACCACTATCACCCCAACAAAACACACCAAACTCCTAGGAGTAGTAATTGACAACAATCTCAAATTTGACATACACATAGCACAAACAATCAAAAAAGTAAACAAAAAACTAGGTCTCCTGTATAGGAACAGGCAATTCATGACCAGCCATACCAAAGCTGCTGTCGAAAGAACTCACCTGTTATCCACTCTACTGTACGCCTCCCCAGTCCTGACTAATCTTCGCCAAAGTGAACAAAACAAAATTTAATCTTACTATAACAAGATTGCTAAGTTTGCCACTGGTGTTTCATATAGATCCCATCACTGTCTCTCTCTCAAACAGCTCAACTGGCTTGAGTTGCCCCAACTACTACTAATTACACAACTCTTCATAGCCCATAAACTATACTACCACCCTGACAAAACTCCAGTGCTACAGGAGCTAATACAGCCCTACACCACCACCCGTACCTTAAGATCTACAGACCGATATCTCATAACTGTCGTCAAACACAAGAATGAAGCAGGCAAAGCTCTCTTTGCTTGTACAATAGCTAAATTTTGGAACTCACTCCCAAAACACATAACTTCTACCAGCTCTGTCTCACTATTCAAGAAACTGCTTAACACCCACTACTCTACCAATTGGCTGTGCCCTTGTGACCCCCCCCCCCCCAGATTAACTCACTTTCCTTTCAGTACTGCTATGATTCTGCAGAACCTTTACCACTTTTCTACTAACTACTTCATTCTTAACAAACAAGGTTATTAAATTACTTATTTTTCCAAACAATGTTATTCAGAATGTTATTTGTTATACTTCATCTATGTAAAAATGTTAAATATGTTCCAATATGATTGTATGGGAATGTACTACTGTTCTTGTTTTTGTTTATGTTTTATATGTGAAACTTTTCTCCCTGGGCCTCCACTGAAAATGGACCTGTGTCCAGTCGGACTTTCCCGGTTATCAAATGTAAAATAAAAATAAATAAAATAAAATAAATAAATAAAATGTACAGAACTGAATGCTGAAATGGAATGGCTATATTAAACACACAGCAATTGCTATTAAAAGGTGAACCTTCCACTCCTGCACAGTACAACAATGACGATAAGTGTTCCCCACACCTCCTTATTCAGCACACAGTTGTGTATGATACTTCTTTATTGGTAATTTTGTCAAATCCTTTTTACAGGGTCAGCAGTGGAAACAAACAGTTTCAGTATACCAGTAAATTTAGTGGATATCAGCAGGAGAATGTCCATTGAAGATGATGATGATGGGAGAAAAGTTCTAAGCTCGACCAACTTTCTAAATTCTGAGTGTTATTTTGTCTCTGTAGCTGAAAAGAGTTTTTTTCATCTTGTAAAGTGCCAATTTGCAGAATCGTAATGCTATGTTTTGACATTGTTTCAGATCATTAATTCAACCATGTCAACAAAAAGTGTGGAATTTATAAGTGTGGAACTCCGAACTGTCATGAAGTTCCTATCCCTGCAGAAGAAAACTCCAAATGTAATCAATGAGTGTATGATGCAAACATTGAGTGGCAAGTGCCCTTCTTACTCACCTGTGAAGAAATAGTGTGCAAACTTTCAGCATGGAGATTTCAAGACCAAAGATCTAGCACGGTCTTGGAGGCCTCTAATGGTGTCAACTCCTGAAATTGTTGACCATGTCCATGACCTCATTTGGCAAATATCAGCTAAAACAATTGCTGGACATTACAGATATCCAAGGAATGGGTTGGGTTTATAATCCATGAGCAGCTGGGTATGCAGAAGCATTCAGCCTAGTGGATACCCAAATGTTTGAATGCTGATGAGAAAAGGCATCGATTGGACAATTCCAAGTTGATTTTGGGGCATTTTCATTGAGCTGGTGACAACTTTTTGAAACAACTAGTTACTGCTGATGAAACATGGTTACACCAGTATGATCCTGAAACAAAACAACAGCAATGCATGCAATGGTGGCACTCAGGTTCACCAAGGCCAAAGAAGTTGAAAATGCAAAAGTCAGCAGGAAAAGTCATGGCCACAGTGTTTTGGGATCAGGAAGGTGTTCTAATGACTGACTGTCTAACAAGGGGAAAACCATCAATGCAGACTATTACTGTGACTTGCTGTGCCTATTAAAGGAGGCATTAAAAGAAAAAAGGAGAGAGAAGCTGTGGAAAGTTCTCTTTTTGCAAGACAATGGACCTGTTCACAAGGATGGCAAAACAATAGATGTTTTGCAAAATTGTGGTTTGCATGCATAAACCATCCACCCTACTCACCAGATCTTGCTCCATCTTTTTATTTCCTGTTTCCAGACCTTAAAAAGATTTTGAAAGGGCTGCAATTTTCAAGTGATTCAGAAGTGTTTGCAGCAGTGGAGCATTATTTCGGAGACCAGACTTCAGACTTTTTTTGGCAGAGTTACAGACACTTCAGGCACAACATGCCAAGTGTGTTGAACTTTGGGATGAATATGTTGAATAATTTGTATGTTTCATGGCTCCATGACATTTCCTTCTAGGTCAGGCTTAGAACTTTTCAGCACCCCTCATATTTATGAAGCAGCCTGAGGAAAGTGGCACACAATCCTCAAGTCTAATGGCAGGATCTAACACCCCACAACACTTTATTAACTTTGCAGGAAGTGACAGTGCATCACAAAGTTAAGCACATGCTGACATTACATTCAATCTTGTACACTAGTAAAATGCATGCACCTCTATACCAGTATCTCCAAAACCAACCATCCCTACAGCAGTATCTCCAAACTCATGCACCACTTCACCAGTATCTGCAAACTCCTGCACCTCTACACTAGTATCTCCAAAACCATGCAACCCTAAGCCAGAAACTCCAAACCCATGCACCACTTCACCAGTATCTGCAAACCCATGCACCTCTACACCATTATCTCAAAACCCCTGCATCTCTACACCAGTATCTTCAAACCCATGCACCTCTACACCAGTATCTCCAAACCCCCACACCTCTATACCAGTATCTGCAAACCTATGCACCTCTACACCAGTATCTCTAAACCACTATACCTCTACACCAGTATTTCTAAACCCATGCACCTCTACACCAGCGTCTGAAACCCCATGGACCTCCACACCAGTATCTCCATACCCCTGCACCTCTACATCAATATCTGCAAACTAATGCACCCTTACACCAGTATCTCCAAATCCATGCACCACTTCACCAGTATCTGCAAATTCATGCACCTCTATAACAGTATCTGCAAACCTATGCATCTCTACACAAGTATCTCCATACCTCTGACCTCTTACCAGTATCTGCAAACCTATGCACCTCTACATCAGTATCTTCAAACCCCTGCACCTCTTCACTATTATCTCCAAACCCCTATACCTCTACACCAGTATCTCTAAACCCTTGCACCTCTACACCAATATCTGAAATCCCATGCACCTTCACACCAGTATCTCCATACCCCTGAACCTCTACACCAATATTTGCAAACCCATGCACCTCTACACCAGTATTTGCAAACCCCTCCACCTCTACACCAGTATCCCCAAACCCCTGCACCTCTACACCAGTATCTCCAAACCCATGCACCTCTACACCAGTATTTTCAAACCCCTCCACCTCAACACCAGCATCTCCAAACCCCTGTACCTCTACACCATATCTCCAAACTCATGCACCTCTACACCACTATCTGCAAACCCATCCACCTCTACACCACTATCACCAAACTCCTGTACCTCTATACCAATATCTTTAAACCTGTGCACCTCTACACCAGTATCTCCAAACCCCTGCACTTCCACACCAGTATCTGCAAATCCATGCACCTCTACAACCGTATCTGCAAACCCATGCTCCTCTACACCAGTATCTTCAAACTCCTGCACCTCTACATCAGTATCTCCAACCCCCTGCACCTGTATCTTCAAACCCATGCACCTCTACCTGAATATCTCCAAACCCATACACCTCTACATTGGTATCTGTAATCCCATGCACCTCTACACCAGTATCTCCAAACCCATTCACCTCTACACCAGTATTTCCAAACTCAGAAGAACACTTTTAGGATGATTACAAAAATTCAGAGGTAATAGTGTCCACAGTGACACCTTTATAAAGAAAAGTTAGGCATATGAAGTTGTTACAACTACCCCAGGAGACATGTAAAACATTGGCTGCCCAGCAGCAAATGTGCCATGGTATTGTTAACGCTCAGTGCACTGCCACAGAGAGTCAGCTGGAAATGGCCAGAGTCTCCCAATATACACATGAGGATTTCCAGCACTACATGTAAATGGCATATAGTAGGGATAAAGCCAAGATCATAGTGATGTGTAGTATTGTGGCACATCAAGCATCCATGACCACCTCCATTTGTGGACTAGTTAGACTGAAGTAGGAATCAGTCTTGGAAGGTGAATAGGATGGGGTACTGCCCAGACATGTAGAGGCAGATCACATGAGACTATAAGTGCTTATCAAGAAAGTATTATAATTAGTCTGGGGGATGAAACACAACATATTTCATGCAGGTCATGTAGGTGCTCATCTACACATAGCAGAACCTTTCATTTGAAATCCTGGTGCTACAAAACTGTCAGAGCATCTTCTGTAGAATCACATGCATCAAGTGCTTCACAACATTGAGCCAACTCACCATCCAGCTCTCATGACAGTCTCTTTTCAAAAGCACTTGCACCATCACTTGGCCTATCTTTAGGAGATGTGTTTGACACACTTGACCTTGACCTACTGTAATTCAAGTGAGACATTTATTTCACTTACAATTTGACATTCACACACATATGACAGTGTGACATATGACAGGTGGAGGAGACCCTGGAGAGGTGGAGGTATACTCTAGAGAGAAGAGGAATGAAGGTCAGCAGGACTAAGACAGAATATATGTGTGTGAATGAGAGGGATGATAGAAGAATGGAAAGGATGCAAGGGAGTAGAGGTGGCGAAGGTGGATGAGTTTAAGCACTTGGGATCAACAGTTCAGAGTAATGGTGAGTGTGGAAGAGAGACGTGAAGAAGAGAGTACAGGCAGGATGGAGTGAGTGGAGAAGAGTGTCAGGAGTGATTTGTGACAGACGAGTACCAGCAAGAGTGAAAGGGAATGTCTACAAGAGGGTAGTGAGACCAGCTATGTTATATGGGTTGGAGACAGTGGCATTGACAAAAAGGCAGGAGTTTGAGCTGGATGTGGCAGAGTTAAAGATGTTAAGATTTGCACTGGGTGTGACAAGGGTCAGCAGGATTAGGAATAAGTATATTAGAGGGTCAGCCCAGGTTGGAAGGTTTGGAGACAAAGCCAGAGAGACAGGATTACGTTGGTTTGGACATGTGCTGAGGAGGGATGCAGAGTATATTGGGAAAAAGATGCTAAGAATGAAGCTGCCAGGTAAAAGGAAAAGAGGAAGGCCTAAGATAAGGTTTATAGATGTGGTGAAAGAGGATATGCAGGTGGCAGAGCAAGATGCAGAGGACAGGAAGAAATGGAAACAGATGATCCACTGTGGCGACCCCTAACGGAAGCAGCCGAAAGAAGAAGAAGACACACATATGACAATGCTTAACTAGAAGGGGAATAACTTATTAAACAAAATAAAAAAAAAATCGGAGAGGATTTTAGACAGTTTTCAGCTGTATGTATTTCACTCTTGTAATGGTACTGCTTAAAACCTAATGGAACTGTGGACAGAAAGCTGTATGTCACAGCATAAGATTGCAGTGATTAGCCCCGTTAATGCTGTATGCATTAATGTTGTTAGCTGGCAACTTCCTACATTTTAAAAGTATCACTACACAACTATTCAAGAAAACACTAATAAGAAATTTAAATATTAAAATGAGTATCCTGCCATGTAAACAAAAATTGCTGTCAATTCACCCTCAACACTGCACTAACAATGATGTTTTTTGTCTCTGAGGCCACATAGTATTCACAAAATGAAGTAATCTGATGTAGAGCAGCAGACATCATAGTTCAAACTAAGGAAACATTGCATTATATATAAAAAATTATACAGTTTCATTCAACTGCAAAGCATGAAAGCATGTTAAATACTGGAGTACCATTACATGGCATTTAGTGAGTACATGCTTAGGCATGCAGCAAAATTTAAGTTAAAAGTCAAAGTCAAGTCAAAGTAAACTTTATAGTCATTCAGATTATACAACTTGTGCATCACTGAACGAAATTTTGTTACTCCTCAAAATGGAGGTTCATAGGTTCATAGGTTCATACCAGGCTATCTGCCCTAGGGCATTTATAAGCCTAGCCAGAATGTGTTTGGCTTTCGCCACCCATTTTAAATTTATTTTGCTATGCCCTTTTTCGAGGTTAGTATACTGTGCCTCTGTCTAACAGTGACACAGAAGTGATACCCAGGGTAAACCTATGATCTCCAATCCACTCATCAAGATTCCTCTTGAAGAGACTCAATGAGGGACTCTGCCTAACCTGGACTGGGATTTTATTCCAGAGTGAAGGCAGCCTCTGGGTTATGAACCTGTCCCTCCAGCATGTCCTATTTATTTCAGTGCTGAGGTTCAAGTCTCTCGAGCGCGTAGCTCGATGGGATTTGGATTTTCTGAGGTGCAGCATGTCCATTAATTCCGGGTTGGACATGGCTTTATACGTCAGGCACAGATCGCCTCTGAACAGGCGGTATGCCACTGAGTAGAGCTGGAGTTTCTTTAACCGGGCAGCATATGGCATCTGTTTGAGCCCTTTGATCCTCTTGGTGAGGTACTTTTGGGGTCTTTCCAGTTGCTGCAGGTGTCTGGTAAGGTACATCCCAAACGGGGCATTGTACTCAATTATGGGCCTGATGAGGGATGAGTAAAGAGGCACGATGACCTCCCCTGATCTAGATGTGAATCCCTTCATGATTAGGTTGGCTATATAAAATGTTTTTCTAACCACTTTGGCCACGTGGTTGTCAAATGAGAGATTGCTATCAACTTGGGTCCCCAGGTCCCTAATTACGTCTTCTGTACTTAATGGATTACCACCTATGTGGTAATTTGTGGGCACTTTGTTTTTGCCAAAGGGGATGACTATACACTTTTTTGGCATTTAGCTTGAGGCCATGGTTCTGGACCCAGTTGTCTGTTTCTATGAGGCCCTTTTGGAGGATGCTTGTGTCGGCTGGAGAGTCGATTATGTTGCCCAGTTTGCAGTCATCTGCGAACTTGGTCAGCCACAGTCCTTCCGTGTTGGCCTGTACCTCTGAGAAATATATGCCAAACAAGAGAGGTCCCAGGACTGAGCCTTGTGGGACACCACTTGTAACTGGTTTGGAGTCTGACATGGCTCCAGCAATTCTAACCATGTGGGTTCTGTCCTTTAGCCAGTTTGCAATCCATCTAGTGACATAGGGGTTTATATTTAAGCTGGTGAGCTTATCTATAATGCCCGAGTGGGGTATTGTATCGAAGGCTTTTGCGAGGTCCAGGTAGGCTGTGTGGACCACCTTCCCCTTGTCAATGGCCTTGGTGACTGTTTCAAAGAAATCAACCAGGTTTAAGAGGCAGGATCTGTCCTTAACAAAGCCGAACTGGGTAGGATCCAGTGTCTGTAGGTCCCCAATATCTTTATTTAAGAGGTCCATGATGATCCTTTCCATAGCTTTGCAGACCAAGCTAGTCAGGCTTATGGGGCGATAGTTTCCAGGATCCGTTGAGGCACCACCTTTATGGAGAGGGACCACTGTTGCTGTACGTCACTCTTTGGGCACATATCCTGTAGTAAGGCTGAGATTGAACAGTAGTTTTATGTTTGGGTTTAGCTCTCTTGGAGTTCATGTAGGACACAGCCCGGGACACCGTCTGGTCCCATTGATGCTGTGTTTTTTGCTTTGGAGAGGGCGGCTCTTACCTGAGCATCTGAGATGTCAGGGAGGCAGCACTCCGCTGGGATAGATATTTGCCCTTTTGGTGGGGAGGGGGGGGAGAAGTTTGCACTGAATCTGTCAGCTAGGATGTTGGCAATGTCTGTGGGTTTGGTGTATTTTTTGTCATTTTGGACTAATTCTGAGCATATCTGGGAATTACCACCCAGGTCCCTAACATAACTAAAGAAAGCCTTGTGATTATCCTTAGTGTCCTGTGCAATATTTCTCTCGAAGGTGGCCTTAGACAATTTTATGAGTGCCCGTAGATGTTTGCTAATACTGATCAGTGATGCCTTCCCTTTTTGGGATTTTGCTCTATCATTTTGTAGCTTCCTCCTTCTATTGTATAGTTTGTTTATGGCTGGGGTCCACCAGACAGGACGTCTGCCTTTGGAGGATTGGGTCTTGGTTTTATTTGGGATTGCATGATCCATGCATTCCTGAAGGTGTTCATAGAATGCGTTTATAAAGGATTCTGCGGTCTGGGCCATATTTTCTACAGGCCCAGGGGCTTTGAAGGATTCCACCTCGGTTTTGAGGAGTGTGAAATTTGCTTTAGAGAAGTTTTTCACTGTGGTTTTCTGGGCAGGGGATGGGGTCAGGATGTGAATATCCAGTAAGATTAGTTTATGGTCTGATCTTACCAGTGAGGGATACACTTCTGGTCTGGAGCGTAGAGTCCCCATGTTGGTGATGATCAGGTCCAGTATGTTTTCCCCTCTTGTGGGAGTGGTAACAAGTTGTTCCATAGCATTTGAGTTTATAAATTCTAGGAACCTTTGGGCTAGGGTGTTGGAGCTAGAGTAATGCTCCCAGTCTATGTTTGGGTAGTTGAAATTGCCCAATATAATGGTGTTTGGGGAGACCTTCATATTATCCAGTGTTCTCAGGAAGGCCGAGTGGGGTTCCTGGGTTTGGGAGGGTGGTCTTTAGCAGGCTATAAACTGGAAGGCAGTTTTACCCACTGTTAGTTGCACATGGATAGTCTCTGATGCTTCGTGCTTTGCCACCAACCTGGAGGTGTGGGTATCTTTGATGAATATTGATACTCCCCCCTCCTTTTGTGGTTCGGTCCAAGTTTTGGGGCCAAAAAGCATGGTATGAGGTATAACCTGGTAGTGCTGGGGTGCTCTCGGGAGCCCTGAACCAGGTTTCTGTTACTGCACAGATATCGATGTTCTCCATGCTAAGGAGAGTTTCGAGTGCGTGCATCTTGAGGTTTAGACTTCTGGCATTGAGGAGCATTACTCTTAGTTTCTTATCCCTTGTGATACCTATGGTGGTGGGTTTGTCTTTTGAGCCTTGCCTAAAAAGGCACTATGGGGTAGCAAGAGCCTTTGCCAATATCCAAAGCCCAGGGTGACAGGTGCAAGCCATCCCTAGCGAAGCATCGTGGCTTGTCGAGCATATCATCCCAAGCTGACAGGCATTGGATCCCCTTTGAATGACACCAGTACTTAAGCCAATTGTTGAAATTGATCATCTTGTCTTCATATTGTGGCATCATTCTTGGTGAGGGTAAGATGCTACTCAAGGTCAGGGTCATACCGGCCTGGGCTACATACTCAGAGAGCTCCTCTATGTCTCTTTTCATGTAGTCCAGGGAGGTACGTCTCAGGTCATTCACACCAGCATGGACAACAACTGAGTCATATTTGTACTTGCCTTGGGTGACCTGAGTGCTTGTGTTATGTGGCGGATCCTAGCGCTGCTCACCGTGACCCTCTCCTTGTTCAGCCTGGTGAGCGGGATGTCAGTGTGCCTGACGATAGAGTCACCTATTACAAGTGTGTCAGGTGTGTTGTTTAGTCTTAAGGGCTGTGACTGTTTGGCACACTGGCTTTGTGAGATATGTGTTGCACGTGTTTTGTTTTGGGGTAGTGGTTGCTTGGGTGTCTGCTTTGGAGGTCTCTGCTGCTTAGGCAGATCTTTACTTAGAGCCTCCGAGTATGTTTTTGAGTGATTATGTGTTTGGTTTGCTGTCATGTTAGGTCTATGTGAGACTGGAATTGTAGTGAGTGTGGTTTCCTTCTCCTCCTGACTGGTTATGCCAGTACTGAGTTGAGAGAGCTTAGCCTCCAGTTTGGCTATATGGTTGCATCTCTCACATGTGTTGGAATTTGTTGGGAGGAGGAGAGGGTTGTCTGTGTACATGAGGCAATTGTAACATTGCCTCAAGATTCCCAGATTCACGAGCTGGACCGGAGAGGAGATTGACAACTGACCTTTGGACATGCTAGAATAATATTGGGAATTCCTTTATAATTGAAAACAAGGGCCAGTGGGGAGTGAGGGTGTAGTGCTTTTAATTTTTAGTGCTGACTTATATAATTGCTTTAGTGAGCAAGTGCCAGGTAACTTAAGTGCAATGTGTTACAGGTAACTTAAATGCAAAAACAACAAACAGTAACTTTCTTTCAAGTTCCTGGTTGCTGTCCACCTTGCTCAGGCACCCTCACCTGCACTCTGAGTTCCTAGTTCTAACCCTGACTGCCTGAAACTGCCCTGCCTTGATACACATGGTATCACTTTCAGTGTAAAGTAGTTCACCTACCAGCTCCCTGAGAGTACACCCTGGAACACTGAAACAGAAACTCTGAGTTCCTAGTTCTAACCCTGACTGCCTGAAACTGCCCTGCCTTGATACACATGGTATCACTTTCAGTGTAAAGTAGTTCACCTACCAGCTCCTGAGAGTACACCCTGGAACACTGAAACAGAAACTCTGAGTTCCTAGTTCTAACCCTGACTGCCTGAAACTGCCCTGCCTTGATACACATGGTATCACTTTCAGTGTAAAGTAGTTCACCTACCAGCTCCTGAGAGTACACCCTGGAACACTGAAACAGAAACTCTGAGTTCCTAGTTCTAACCCTGACTGCCTGAAACTGCCCTGCCTTGATACACATGGTATCACTTTCAGTGTAAAGTAGTTCACCTACCAGCTCCTGAGAGTACACCCTGGAACACTGAAACAGAAACTCTGAGTTCCTAGTTCTAACCCTGACTGCCTGAAACTGCCCTGCCTTGATACACATGGTATCACTTTCAGTGTAAAGTAGTTCACCTACCAGCTCCTGAGAGTACACCCTGGAACACTGAAACAGAAACTCTGAGTTCCTAGTTCTAACCCTGACTGCCTGAAACTGCCCTGCCTTGATACACATGGTATCACTTTCAGTGTAAAGTAGTTCACCTACCAGCTCCCTGAGAGTACACCCTGGAACACTGAAACAGAAACTCTGAGTTCCTAGTTCTAACCCTGACTGCCTGAAACTGCCCTGCCTTGATACACATGGTATCACTTTCAGTGTAAAGTAGTTCACCTACCAGCTCCTGAGAGTACACCCTGGAACACTGAAACAGAAACTCTGAGTTCCTAGTTCTAACCCTGACTGCCTGAAACTGCCCTGCCTTGATACACATGGTATCACTTTCAGTGTAAAGTAGTTCACCTACCAGCTCCTGAGAGTACACCCTGGAACACTGAAACAGAAACTCTGAGTTCCTAGTTCTAACCCTGACTGCCTGAAACTGCCCTGCCTTGATACACATGGTATCACTTTCAGTGTAAAGTAGTTCACCTACCAGCTCCCTGAGAGTACACCCTGGAACACTGAAACAGAAACTCTGAGTTCCTAGTTCTAACCCTGACTGCCTGAAACTGCCCTGCCTTGATACACATGGTATCACTTTCAGTGTAAAGTAGTTCACCTACCAGCTCCCTGAGAGTACACCCTGGAACACTGAAACAGAAACTCTGAGTTCCTAGTTCTAACCCTGACTGCCTGAAACTGCCCTGCCTTGATACACATGGTATCACTTTCAGTGTAAAGTAGTTCACCTACCAGCTCCCTGAGAGTACACCCTGGAACACTGAAACAGAAACTCTGAGTTCCTAGTTCTAACCCTGACTGCCTGAAACTGCCCTGCCTTGATACACATGGTATCACTTTCAGTGTAAAGTAGTTCACCTACCAGCTCCCTGAGAGTACACCCTGGAACACTGAAACAGAAACTCTGAGTTCCTAGTTCTAACCCTGACTGCCTGAAACTGCCCTGCCTTGATACACATGGTATCACTTTCAGTGTAAAGTAGTTCACCTACCAGCTCGCTGAGAGTACACCCTGGAACACTGAAACAGAAAGTATGTTTGCTAGAGTTAACTTAAGACTGTATCCATAATAATACTTAACTACTCTGCCAGGTTAGGTGAGCCTCTCGAGTGTGATACGGCAGCAGCCAATCCCCTCCCATAGCAGTCTGTCATATCCCCACTTCTAGCCTATCTCTCACTCTATTTTCCAATTTTTTATCCTGCTAGTCCAAATCTATACTGGTTCCTCTCCTCCATCTCCTCATTCCCCTTCAGCCTGGAAATACCTCAGCTGTGGCATACTCTGTAATTCAGGTCTCTGCCCACTAGGTGGCACCTCTTTACTTGCTGTCTAACTTATATCCTCACTCTCTCCCTTTATATCTTACTAGCTACACCTTCTGTTCTTCACTATAGCTCTTCTCGTACTAGCACACCTCTACTAGATTCCTAGCTCTAGTTAAACCCTGTGTCTTAATAGTTTTACTGTGCCCTAAGGGTCTAATATCTTTATCCACCCCTCTAAGCATCCTATATCTCCCACTGTTAAGCCTCTCACCTCCCTGTTATACTTTCCACCTCTACACTCACCTCTCTTGTCTCTCTTTTCTCACTGATTGTCTTCTTGGATTCAGGACTCCTTGTCTCTTCCCGCTCCGTTAGCCCTGGCTCACCCCGCCCCCCTACCCTGACCCCAAATCCCGCCCGCCCCTAGTGCCTCTAGCTATATCCCTCTTGTTACCACTCCCACTTCCTCCCTACACCAATCACACACAACCCCTAAACACACCCCTATCAGCCTATCATCCAATTGTAACCACACCTACAGCTAACCTATAATATTACACTTCATTTCTAACTCTCACCCCTAGCACTACTCCTACTGCTTTTACTCTACTCTACACTGCAATACTCTCTTTATCCACTACACAATAAACATACAACATAGATAACACAACCATAACACTTAACGCCAAGTTACTTACAGTCATGCCTTTAAATCCCCCATCCATCTCTATTTTACTATTACTATCTATTAAACTATCATATCTTTATTACCTTACCCAACCTCCTACTTCTTTCCATTCACAACTTTATCATACAACCTACCACCTAAACTCCCTCTCTCACCCTTTCACTCTCCTATTTCTCCCCACCTATACCCAATAACACAACTTCTAACATTCTCTTTCAAAGTTTTCCCCTCTCTAAGGAACCCTATCCCCATAGTACCTAATGACCCTCTGATCACCAGTACAGATCCTAATCATTTCTTTACTCTACTCAATCACCTTTTTAACCCAATCTTTCATCTCATCACCAGCCTTTTATCTGGTGACATCCATCCCAACCCTGGCCCTCCACCTCTTCCTCCTCACACAGGCCAATATATTTTACTTCTCTAAACTCACAAAGTATTGTCAACAAAGTCCCTACCCTCCATGCATGGCTCATGTATAACAAACCTGACATACTATCTATTTCAGAAACATGGTTAAAACCATCTATAAAAGATTCTGAAATTACTCCACCTAGCTACTCAATCATTCGAAAAGACAGGACCCAGAAAAGGTGGGAGTTGCTCTCCTATATTCTTCTTCCTTGCTAGTTACCCCTATGATAAACCTACTCCTAAATTTAATAATGCTGAAGTACTCCTCACTCTCCTACAAGTCAACAAGCACAAATACATCTGTTTAGCATCCTTTACATTCCCCAGGGAATAATATTTCCACACTTGAAAACATCCTCTCATGGCTCTCTAACAATATCAGCAATGAAACCATAATCTTAGGGGACGTAAATATCAACTGGGCCTCCATCCAGTCTTCAAACAACCCTCTTAATATCAACCTATTTAAGTTTTCCCAACTAATCAATACTATTACACACCCATCACCAAACCCTCTTGTGGCACCATCCTTGACTGGATTCTAGTGTCACATCCCCACTATTTCTCTGACAGTGGTACTCTTCCCGACCCTCTTAGTGATCACTTGCCAATTTTCACTCGCCGTCTCCCTTGCATCTCTTACCGCACCCATAATATCATCACTACCACCAATGACAAAAATTTTAACCCATCAACCTTCATATATTCTCTAAAAGCAGTAAATTGGAACATTCTAAAGACACTACCTTTAGAAGATGCAGTTGCTCACTTTAACCTTACCTTCTTAGAAATACTTGATTACCAAGCCCCTTTAAGAACAAAAAGAATAAAAACAAACTCTGCCCCCTGGTTAACCAAAACCACACTATCTACCATGCACCTTAGAAACAAAGCCTGGAGACTCTATCTGAGAAATAAGACCCCAGAACAACATATTGCTTACAAAACCCTTCGAAATAAAGTAAAAAAGCTCATAATCTCCGACAGACAAAAATACTTCTTTACACTCCAAAACAACAATAAAACTAACCCACAAAAATTCTGGAAGGGGATCTCCACCCTCCTAAACCCCAGTAAACCACACACCCCAACTCCAGACCCAAATAGCCCAGACCTAGATCTAGCTACACAGTTCAACTCATTTTTCATTGATTCTATTAGCAAACTTACATCCTCCTTCACACACCCCTCCTCTTCACCTAATACACCCCTAATCTCTCCTGCAAATAACCCTCCCGTCATCACCACTTCCACCACATTCCCATCTTCTCACTGTCGATCTTCCACCTCTTCCACTACTCTAACCCCTCTTCACCCATATCTTCCTCAAGTTCTCTCTCTCCCAACGTTTCTCTATTCTCATTTAAACCTATCCCCACTTCCACCATAAAGAAACTCCTTCAGAAACTAAAGCCATGCACCAACGCTCCAGACAACATTCCCTCTTATTTCCTAAGTATAGCCGCGGAAGGAATTGCCTATCCCATCAGCATTCTAATCAACCGCTCCATCCATGAATGTACAGTACCTCTACTATGGAAGCAAGCCTTCATCATCCCCCTCCATAAAGGAGGCAACAATTGCAATATCAATAACTTCCGCCCTATTGCTATCCTCTCCCTATATCTAAAATCCTGGAAAAGTGTATCCAGCTTCAACTCCTACCACACCTCATAGATAACAACCTTTTAACCCCTACACAACACGGATTCAGGCCAAATCATAGCACCATGACAGCCCTCCTGTCCTTTCTTGAGACGGTTAATAGAGCACGCGACTCCGGCCACATTGTTTCCACCTTACTACTAGACCTCTCCAAGGCCTTCGATACTATTTCACATAGCCTGCTCCTATCCAAACTATCAGAACTTAACCTCTCTCCCACCTCCATAAATTGGTTCTCCAGTTATTTATCAAACAGACACCAAGCCGTAATATGGAAAAAGGCCACTTCCTCTTTCCTTACTACCCCACTGGAGTTCCCCAAGGATCTATTCTTGGTCCTATCCTCTTTAATATATTTATAAATGACTTCCACAAATCCATCCCACTTGCAAACATCATCCAATATGCAGACGATTCTACAATTATCTGCTCTGCCACCTCCCCTCTCTTCTCCAAAAACTGACTCAGGAAGCTTTCTCAATTACTGAGCATTGGATGAAAATAAATCACTTGGCACTCAACACCTCCAAAACAAAACTAATGGTATTTACCCTCCAAATCTACTTCTTTTGACACAAACTCTTTCTCAATTACCAGCCAAAACAACTCACCCTTGGAACTGGTATCTGAAACCAAGCTACTAGGTGTTCTAATTGACAATCAACTTAAATTCAACTCCCATCTACAACTAAATATTAAGAAAACACATCAAAAACTAGGTATGCTCTACCGTCAAAATCAGTATCTTACTAGTTCCTCCAAAACCACTCTCGCTTCCTCCTTTCTCATTCCCTCTCTTCTCTACGGTGCTCCATTACTGACTAATCTTCAGTCCTCTCTAAAAGCCAGCTTTCCTCCTGTTATAACAAAATTGCCAAATTCGCTAATAGCCATAGGTCCTCCACCCACCACTGTTCCTCTCTCCAAAAACTAAATTGGCTCGAACTACCTAATCATCTTAACTATATACAGCTGACTTTAGCTCATAAGCTTATTTTCAACCTCTCTTTGTCCCTCTCTGTCTTCTGCCTTCAAAATGCACCTTCCAAATAGAGTCTTAAGGTCCAACAATCAAAACCTACTAGAAGTCCATAAACCATCTCACCCCCCAGGTAAACACTTATTATCCTCTAACCTTTCCCGTCTCTGGAACTCACTCCCACCATCCATCCGTACCACCTCTAATCACTACCTATTCAAAAATCTCTTCATTCACATCTTAGGTCCCAATGGGATTGTTCTTGCTCCCACCCTCATAAATATATGTCATCCTACCTCCTGTATGCATTGAGGCTCAACTTTACCTAACAAAGCTTGTTTCCTTCTGAATAATTACACTGTAATGTAATGTTGTGCTCCTTCTCCAACACAACTCTGCTATGTTATCACCTTATTGTCTCAGCTCACGTACATCACATTAATATTCATTTATTGTATTTTTGAATACTTCTTGACTTTTGAACTAAATGTTTTACCCACTACTTGTATAATTTAATAATAGTTAGCTATCTTGTGTATGTAACTCAGTTTTTATGTGCTGGAGCTTTTCTCCCCAGGACTCCATTGAAAACGGGTTCTTTTGGCCCAATGGACTATCCTGGTAAACCAACTGCAAATAAATAAATAAATAAATAAGTGAAACAAGGAAATAAGTACAGTAAGCAATGCAGATATCACTAGTGATCCACAGAAGCGCTGAGAAGCTGCGTATTAGGTGGAATTAGCGTTCCAGGGAAATAACAAGCAAACAAACAACAAGCATATAAACAAAGCTAGATTCAGCAGGCCTGGATCTAGTCTATGCTACAGCAAACAAAGTGTACCAATTTCAGTAAGATACAGTTTAAATATTCAGGCACTATAAACTTTTAACCAGAAATTCCCAGCTCAGAAGGGCAGAGTCCAGCCTCTTCTCCCACAAGAGTGCAGATCACGAACCTTCTTAATGTAAAATAACTGGCCTGAAGCCCAAGTGCTTAAACCAGAACTAATACACTTTAAGAATAACAGACACTGGGCTCTCAATCAGCAGTTCCCAACTTAGAAGGATGAAAGCTACCTGTCCTGCCACCACAGTGCATGCCACAAACCTTTCTAATGTAAAACAACTGGTCTGAAGCCCAAGTGCTTAATCCAAAAGACTTAGAATGATAGCTACACTTTAATCAAGTTACTACCAAGCAGTAATAAATACAATTGAATACTTTATCACATATAGACAGTCTGTATTACAACAGCTACTACTGACATGACAAATATTATTTCCTTAGACACTTAACTAACTATGCATAAAAATTGCACAGAAAGCGGGGCTTTTCATGGGAATCATTATTGCACATTTATTGCAAAAAAACAGTTAAAAATGTAAATTTTCCTTATATGACTGAACAGGAGTTACTGAACAGGAGTCATGAATTATTATTATTATTTTGGCACAATTGCTCATATTTTTGTTGGTAAAAGTCTTGCCTGAATATTCATTAATTGTTTAAGGAAGAGAAGGAATGTCTGATGAAGAGTTACAGTAGACCATGCACCACACAGTATAACCCACAGCCAACAATGCATACAGGAAAGGGAACACTAACCTTAATGTCATGGTCCATAGTTTTGGACTAGATGCCACCTGTTTACCATGCATGGGCCTGTTGCATGGGTTCCCTTACTACTGCTGCTGGCTGATCATCT
>NC_056728.1:554763110-554798110 GCF_019279795.1 Protopterus annectens
ACCTCTAGTATGAAAAAAATACTTTAAATTCAGTGTTCTACTAAAAGTTTTTATATCCATGCATATGTCATATTCAGACAAAAAATGTGATGGTACATGGTTTAAGCCTTTATTTAGAACTTCTTTTTGTGCATCTGTAAAGCAATGGGTAGTTAGATTCACAATCAGTCCAACATCATCAGTAATCAGTTCTTTAACAGATTCGTGAAGACATTTTCCATTACTATCACTCTTTCTCCTGCATTGTTTCCTGCCTCTTCTTCTAAAGGGGTACTTTTCCCCTTCGCCTTTTTATGTAAAGGTGACTCCATTTCCACAATATCTCCAAGCTCATTGTCAGTGTCCATACTAGGTGCAATAGAAGAAATTTCGACATACTAGAATTCGTAACAAACCCAGTATTATGAGTGAATTTCAAAATAGAGCAGCCCCTCTTTCTTTTAGCTTTAGTTGGTTTGTTGACAGTCTCAGAAAACCTAACTGCTCATTTCATGTTTCCATGTAAATGCCCTATCATTCTTAAAATCCTTTAAGTCTCTATTGAACTTTTTAAGTTTCTTGTTTTCGCCTCAGTTTCAAATGCACGCATTTCCTAAATGTATTTCTCATACAAACGTTTATAATCCACCTGATGATCAAAACACTGAATCAACTCTGAGCAAAAATCCCCCCTTTTCTGAACTTTGCCCAAAGTATTTTTATAGAAACAAGTCAACAATTCTATAAACAATTTTGATGCCACATTCTGGATAGTACGCCATTTTAACAAAAAGTCTTTATCATCCTTACCCATTCCAGGTTCCACATACACCCTAAAGCCTTGTGGTGCTATTCCAGCTTTCATATAGGCCCTCAATAGCTTAATATGCCATATTGTTGATCGAAATTTCCTTGTAGATACTCCCAGTTCCTTGAACATATTTTCCATGTCAGAAGTGCAATTCACCTCTACAATATCATCTTTCCAGTTGCTGCCCTGAAAACCCTTTATCCATGTAACATCTTCTTTATCAGCCGAAAGATTTCCAATAAAGGAATGTAAATCATCCTCAGCCATTCTGCTAGAAATCCGCTCATCGTAGTAGTAAAGTTACTACATCAAGTGTAGCAGCACTCAGCTCCAATATCTCCCACTGCAAACTATCTGGTGCATGCTAACACATTGTGCGCTCGGACCAAACCAATTACAAAAAACAAAAAGAAGTCCAGCACCACATATCCATACAGCTCCTGGACTTGAAGTACAGTGCCCACAAAATAATGACATGAACGACTGTGGTTAGATCATTTTTTATTATTAAAATAATCCATATTACTATGACGATTAGCCAGCAACACATAAGCAAGTAAGTTCCAAACCAGTTTCGCCCCCTGGCATCATCAGTGGAATAATACATCCCCTTGCTGAAACAGTTAAATAGACCAACTTTTAAAGTCATATTACACAAATTACATAAATGATCACAATAACTTTTTGGTAAATCACATCTTTCATTCAAGGCAATAATATATAGCAAAATATATGGCCTTAACATACATGTGTATTATTATTATTACACTAAATATATGTGTTTCATAACAATACCCTACCCAAAATAACACACAAGTGATGACAAACATGTAAATACATATATTAATAGTAAAAAAATGATATTTATACCACTATCACTAGTGTATGTGTCATAGATGTTCATTAAGACCAGCTTTATATAAAGCTCCCAAATTCACTATCCATAGTTTTTCTTTCCTATCCAGAATATTATGTTTATCTACTTCATTCAATTTTTTTTGCCAAAACTAAATCAATTCCTACAAAAATTTTATTTTGGTAGGAATTGATTTAGTTTTGATGTGATAATAATGCACATGTATGTTAGGGCTGGCTACTCTCCATAGTAATATGGATTATTTTAATAATATAAAATAATCTAACCATGGTCGTTCGTGTCATTATTTTGTGTACACTGTACTTCAAGACCAGGAGTCGTATGGATATGGGGTGCTGGACTTCTTTTGTTTTTATTTATGGAACTAGGACTAGTCACTGAAAGCACATTTCACTGAAACTCAAATGACTGTGCACAAATGACTAAAAGCTCAATTCACTGAAAACACAATTCACTGAAAGTTATATATGGCCTTTTCCCCACTGTAGTGGGACCCTCAAGTTAGTATATATAGTAGGGGGGTGTGGGTGTATAGCCCCCCCACATAGTTTGAATATATATTATGTTCAGAAAAGAGTAATTTATTGGAATTGCAAGTATCCATGTATATAGTTCAAAATATTTAAAATAGGTGAGGGGCTACGCCACCCACACCCCCCAATGTAGTGGGCAGTGCCCGCCACACCCCCCTTACTATATATACTAACTCCAGGGTCACACTACAGTGGGGAAAAGGCCATATATAACTTTCAATGAAATGTGTTTCAGTGAATTGTGTTTTCAGTGAATTGAGCTTTCAGTGGATTGTGCACAGTGAAATGTGTTTCAGTGAAATGTACTTTCAGTGAATAATCCTAGACCCATACATATATATATATATATATATATATATATATATATATATATATATATATATATATATTTATATACACAAATAAAGCTGAGTAAAAAAGGAAGAATTCAAACTTACATATGAAGAAAACTTCTTAGGCATGTGGAAGAAACAGCACAGAGCCAGAACTGATATTTAGCACTTTTGTTCTTTATTAGATTCAAAGAACTTTCTCAGAATGAAGAAAACATGGATAGATGACTTTAAATAATGTTGAACAGCAAGCAGCCGAGATAGTTATACCAATTACAGTGTAAAAGTATAATATATATATCTATCGATATATCTATCTGTATATATATATATATATATATATATATATATATATATATATATATATATATATATATATAGATACATAGATATATAGATATAGATATACACATACGGGCGCACATACGTGTGCACGCACACAAACACACACACACACACACACACACACACACACACACACACACACACACACACACACACACACACACACATGTAAGATGTGGTAAGAGTAAAGGCATTCAAACTGATAAAGTCTGTGGCATTTCTAATATTCTCGAGCACAACAGACTGTAAATATATTTACAATATTTTAAGCAAGACAGGTTGACACCACAATGGGGGAGGTAATTTGTGCTACTAAAATGCAAGTAATTTAGGTCATGAAATTAAATTAAATTATGTTAAAAAAGTACTATGCAGACTGAATCCAAACAAAGCACAGGGAGTGTATGGAATTAGCAATAACTGAGGTGAGAACACTTCAGCATGAACTTATAGCACCATTATATCTGTTTATTCACTGGGTCACTATTACTTCTGTTTTTCACTAACTCATTTAAGTCTGGAGACATTCCTCAATACTGGAGACATGCACTTGTTAAAACATCTTTAAGAAAAAGGAGAGTATCTCAAAACAAGAGTCATAAAGATCCTACTTTTTGTTGTGTTAAAAGATTAGAGAATATTATTTTGGATAAATTGTTGTCAGAACTGGAACAGATGGGACTTGAAACCACAGATCACCATGCATATGTTGGAAATAGATCTGTAACTACATGTGACATGATGTTTTATAATAATAATCTGTTAATAGCTATAAAAGAAAAGGTATCCTGCAATCTAATTTATGCACACTTGTCTTCAGCATTTGATAGGGTTACACAAAAAACATTGATCAATAAATTAGCACAATTAGGTATTAATGTAATTTTTGCAATATGGATATCTGCATGGCTTATAAATAGGATATGGAACTTGCTGCATATTTGTAAATCAAACAGGACTAAGGTTACCCATTCCAGGTACCTAAATATGGCCTGCAACTTAAATAGGACATGCTGGAGGGACAGATTTATCTCCTAGTGACTGTCACATCTTTGGAACATGCTACCAATTCACGTGAAACAGAGCACCTCTATAACACTGTTCAAAAGGAACCTAGACAAGTGGATGAGGTACCATACATTCTTACCTGTGATAATGCCCACAACCCTCCTGGACATGGACAGTCATTACTAAATGCAATCTTATGGAATTGACTAGCATTTCTTTGGTATTACATTGGGATAAAACAGCTAGGCTCAAAATTACCTCCGAGTCTATAGCCTGGTAATCTCCTATGATTCTATGCTCCTATGAACATACAGCAATGGTACAAGTGAAATGATAGGTTACATTTGGGGGGCCCACACTTGTTTAGGTTATATCTTTCATAGCTATCTTTTTTATCTCAGATATTATATAGTCTGAATGCACTTGACTTGCAAATGGAAAGAAAAATCATTTTAGCACTGTTTACTAAATTGACCATTTGGACACAACAGAATAATATTCTGATAAATATATAAAAATAAGCATTTGTTATTAAGTAAACATAGATTAAATTTAATACAACATAAAGTGACTGAAATTCTAGATTCACCTGAGGACCTAGGTATATGTGCAGATGGGTCTATACTGAATCAGCGAATGCTTAAAAAAGTGAATGTTGATTCATCTACCCTATTTCAGTGAATGCTGAAAATCCCGAACACTCAGAACAGCAATTTTTTTCTCAGGGAAGAAAATTGCTGGGCCGGTTTCGTGAGTTTGCTGTTTCCTCCACCGTGGTGCGATCTCAGAGTTGGTATATTTAAGTAGGGGGGGGGGCACAGCTCCCCACATTAAATACTGTTTTAAGTTTTTTTTTTTTTGGTGGAACAGCAATTTTTTTTTCCTAGGAAAAAAATTGCTGTTTCGAGTGTTCAGCATTTTCAGCATTCGCTGAACTAGGGTCGATGAATAAGTGTTTGCTTATTTAATATAGACCAGTGCAGACATATCTTTGAGTTTTTCTGATCACATGAATCAACTGGTTAATGACAGGTATAAAACTACAGACTGAATACAAAAGCTTACAAAGTCTAGGAAATTAGAAGTGATATAATCATTGTTTAGAAGTTACTTTGGACAAAACTGGGTATGGAATAAACATATGAATTCTTAACAAGAGTAAATTGTAAAGAGTGCATTGGATATACATGAAGGGCATCCAAGGATGTGAAAGTTACTTTGAAAGATTAAGCCATATGAACTTGTTCAGTTGCTCATATAAATAGCTAAGAGGAGATTTTATTAAGGTATAGCGGGTATTTATAGACAACTACCTCTGGGAGTGTTCACAGTTATCAATCAGTAGTAGAGAATCATCATACAACCTGTGTAGGAGATCATGTAAGAATGAGAGACGCACTAACTGGTTCTCTGAGAGACTAGATGATGCCTGGAATAATAGACTACCAAATGGTATTAAGCACTAGCTTAGATAGTTTTAAGAACAGCTTGGACACTTATTATAGGGGTGATCATTTTGGTATATTGGCATGCTAGAAGGGGATTATTGCCCATTCCTGAAATATTTGCATGCATATATGCACCTTGTTATGTAGAAAAAGGGTAGGGAGGGCAGAGAAAAGGGAGGTACCTCCTAAAGTATCAGTGAATAGTAAATTTCAATGTTGCACACTCTTCACTAGTATGTATTTTTTAACGGGAAACATACTGTGACCCAGTCATATAGTTTTAGGCATGATTTCCTTATACTGCAGTGACAATTGCACTAGTGGTTGTCACAGATTGCAATTTAAATACCTTACTTAGCAATCTGGAATTTGGCATAAGACAGAACTCTTAATAAGAAGTTTATGCATACAACACTCCACCATTACTTGAAACTAAACAAGACCCCACACTAAAAGTATTAAGACTATTGACATGAGAACTAGTGTACAAGTTGCACAACAGAACATCTATAAATGCAGAACATAGGGGGTTGTTTTTCTACAGTAGTCAAAGAGAGTGATCTACTATCTTTAACACTATGTATATATAAAACAAATTACTGGGAGAGACTAGCTGAATCCAAATATCACTCCTTGGGTGTCTAGTTAGTATCATGCAATTCAAACATGTCGCCATTAAAAATAAACATAGGTTTCACCTAAAAATACAAAATAAAAGATTCTCTTAGTAGTCTACTAGTTAGAAAAGACACACACATACTTATGAAACACACACCCACAGTAAAAAAAAAACATCTGGAACACACAGCCTAATAACTGTCCTATGAATGTAAGGTCACCTCAACCAAATATGTATGCCATAAGCTGATGAAACTTTTGAAGTTCAAGTTAGAAAATCTTATTTAAAATACATATTAAATATCATTATAAATAAATCAGCCATCATCCTCATCTTTCAGGAAGCGAGAGGCAGGACATTTTGCCTTACAAAAACTCAAAAAGCACACAGTAGATTAATGAATAAAGCTTTGAAGAAAACATCTAAATGCTTAGCAAATATGGAGTCCATAAACAATAAGGGAATGGAATTCTTATAGTAATCAAAACAGTCTGCTTAAAGTATCATTAGCTTATAACTAAATACAGTTCTAATCGGTAATAAATGCTGACTTTATGACTTTCTCAGTTCAGCAAGAAGGCCATGTTTTCCCTTTTCCCTTCTTCCAGACTTCCTGCATATGGTTGTGTAATTCATGCTCTAAAATGTCTGAAACAAGAGCATGGAGTTGTCTGGAATTTCTAAGTGAAAGTTAAAAATATATTCTTACAGTGACACAGTCCTGCCTCTTCACAGCCATCAACTTCTGGTAAAAGCAGAATCAATAAAAATTATTATTATATCTTGTGCCCCAAGATCAATAGCAGTGATTTGGCATTGCTTTAAGGTCCATTTAGAACTGTATTATGGGTAAAAAGAGATTGTTGTCATGCTTCCATTTGCTCTGCAAGCTTCTTTAAGCACCAGTGAAAGATAAACAGCTTAGTAGCATCATACTTGAGTGAGCAACTAGTCTTCCTGAGTGAGCAGATTTAGTCAAAATAGAAACTACCTTGTTTGTGAAAGACTATACACAGAATACCCATTGTTAACAGAGCTGCAGCTACTTTGGGAAAAAGCGGCAGGCGCTCTTACTTGGCACAAGGTGTTAGGGGGTAAGATCACATTGATTGAGTGGTAATTCAGTGTCAGATTTTAGAAAATAATGCTTGTACTATATATTTGCTGTCTCTGCTAAATGTACCAAAGTGCATCTTTTGTAGAATTTGTAGTATTTTATTGGTAGCAAGCCGCTTGTTAAAGAACTTTTTTTTTTTTTGAGTCCTCTACCTTGAGTTGAGGGAAGTTTCCAGACTGGAGAACTACATAGAGCGTCAGATAACCTAAGTGTGTTTCTGATTACCAAACCTGATTCATTGTCCTTTATGGTTTACATTGCTTTTTGCCAGCACTGTCTGCAAGATTGTCTGTTTGGTTCTGAGGGGATGAAGGAAGGGTGATTGAATTTGATGATTGAAAAGGTAAAAACCAAGCCCTTTCAAATTCTGTAATGAGGTGATCAAACTCAAAAATAAAGGGATCATGCCATTCTTCTTAAAATTCATTGTCTTGTTAAGCATAAGCACAATTTGCATAATCATGAACATCTATTCTTATTATGTCAGTTTCATCACTCCTTCAGGAAATCCTACTGGACTGCCTCTAGGTCCCTTTTCAGGCAATGCATCCTTTGTTAAGAATACTAGTGCTATAATTAGTACAACCTGTTGTTTTAGCCTTGATTTATAGTGGACTGTGTGTATGTTGGGGGATAGTATATGCAACTACTGCAACTCAGAAAATATTTAAAAGATGGTTTATTTTATAACAGGTCTACTTCCAACCTGTTATACAGAACACATCATTTGCAATCAAATTCTGTGTTATTTATTTAGTTTTTTTTTACTTTAATTTTCTAAATTTTCTAAAACAAAGTCAGTTTGCAATATACCATAAGACAGTATATAACGATAAAATGTTTCCTAACCAATCACTTATAACATGGACACAATGACTTTAGGGATTTCAAAATTATTATTAGATTTCCTTGAATATCTGAGCAAACACATGCAGTTAATACATTTTAAATAGAATAGGTGTGGGCATTCACATTGACAAATCATGATTTGTAAGCTAATGACTCATTGCTTTAGGCCAGTATGTGACTTGCAAAATATTAATGGAATGCAGTGTTTTCAGAATTTTTTTTTTAAAAAATGGCATTGTTAACTAAAAATTCAGATGAAAAGTTGGTTGAAAACTATATGGCAACAATCTAGTTTTGGGGAAGGCTATGATAAGCTTTTACTATTTTTAATTGTACTTTTAGGAGCTTTTAAATGTTTTCCAGATTGTTACATTTAATTATATCTTTAAAATTGCAAGCACTGATTTTATATACACAGCATACATAAAGATTTTTACACCTGAAAGATTCTTAAGACAAAAAAATTAAAAAGAGGAATGTCAATTAAATTCCACACTGTAATTTCATTTACCTCCACACTTACAAGATGATGCACAGTTAATCAACACAGTTCTAATTGAAATTTAAATAATTCAAAAATAGAAGCAATGAAGAATATGAATTATGATTAATTTTCAGTATAATACATTTTTTCATTCCACAGAGGTTTATGGATTATTTTTATCTGAGCCTCACAGAGATGTATCTGTGCATACATTTGCAAAATTATTTTGAAAATATAGCACTGAATTAAACTTCTAACCATTTGTCAGAAAGTACTAAAATGTATGCCTCAGGCAAACATGAACAAATTAATTCTTGATATAAACTGGAATAACATATTTTTTAGTTACATGATCATACCAAGATAGCTACAGTTCTTAAGACAAGCACTTTAAATGACCTCATTATGTCCAGATATTTATATTCAAATGGACCTTTCAAAGCTAGTTTAATGTTGATAAATGTATTATTTGTTTTTTATTTTTTTTTATTTTGGGAAGATATACTGAAATTCAAAATATGAACTCAGAGCTATATTAACATTTAACACTTTCTAGAGCTCTAATCCATGTATTCATTCAGTTTTCACCATTTTAATTTGTAATACTTTATTCAAAGTAGTTGGACAAATAAGGGATTGTTATTTAACAGTACAAGCCCATTGCGAATGTTTACAACTATGAGAATCAGAATGACATAACCATCTTTAACATTTGTAACCATTATTAACAGCTCTCAGCACATTCTGCTTGTTGTTTATTGACTTAATAGTATAACCATTAGAGAAGGTCCTCTGGTGATACTAGAATCCAATTAGTAAGAGGTGGAGAAAACCATGTCTCAGTATATACATGCATATATATATGTGTGTGTGTGTGTGTGTGTGTGTGTGTGTGTGTGTGTGTGTGTGTGTGTGTGTGTGTGTGTGTGTGTGTGTGTGTGTGTGTGTGTTTGTGTGTGTGTGCGTATATATATATATATATATATATATATATATATATATATATATATCCCATGTTTTTTTTATTCCGGATGCCTTAAGGTAATATGTATTTCAGAATTAATTACAATTTAATTTGTTTTCATTGACATTGTTTTTCAGGTACCAACGAAATAATAGCTGCAAAATGGGTCCAGAATACTCAATTATGTATTAACTAGTTTAAATTTCAGGGTGGGAACAAAGGTAAAGCCTCTTTTAAATAAAGAAAAAAGTTAATTGGTCACCTTAAAAAAATTATCATTGTAAATAGTAAAATTGTTCTTCTGGGTAATCACTGGCATAGAAGTGCTGTTAGCTTGACTTAAACTTGCCTCCAGTGACCTATGTATCATCCTCTCCCACCTCTCTTGTTTTGCCTTTCTTGAAATTCCCCCCTTGATGGGGATTGGGGAACTCCCTGTGTGACTCTGGGAGAGAGTGAGCTCTGCTAGCTTACCTCTCTGACCTGCAGAGAGATGGAAATTCTAAACGGTCATCCAAATTCAACCCATTAGGGTTTTCACCATTGTCATTTTAATATTTTGTATATTAGAGTATGTGACACCTAACCCAAGGGGGACATGGAAAGACCATCTAGAGGTAAGGGAGTTATGGTAGTAAGTAAATCTGGATGCCACACATTAACAGGGGATTAATGACAATGTGTCCCTAGTTCCAGTGTTAAAATCAAGGGCTGATAAGTATTAATACTCTTTCTTGTTGTTTTTATGTGTTTTTTGGTACTTTTTAGGAATAAAACATTTTTTATATTGTATTTTAAAATAAACATAAGATGGGTTGATTATTTAAACTAAGCTGAATTTTATATATTTATATTTAGTATTGTTGATTTTCAATGTACACAATATCTTTGGAATGTTTATTTGAGTGTTATACCTTTAAGACCTGATTGCATGTATTTTTTGGTAGGGGAGAATCATTTAAAAGCAGCATGTGATGTGTGTATTCTAGATTCTGATGATGTCTGTTGCACACAGATGAAAAGCTATATTATGCATTGCACAAGCTTAAATAAATTTGGTGTATCTACCTTCACCAGCAGTGCCTATTTTTGGACCCATTTTGCAGCTACTGTTTTTTTGGTATTTGGATTTTTAGCTGTTTTTCTGCAAGTCGTTGTACTAGATTGTTCTTCAGATTCTTTGAGCTTGCGCACCATCTACTTCCACAGGATGCTTAAGCTCAGGGTTATCAAAGAATCACAGATTGAATAGAATAACACTTTTGTACTGGTACGCAAGCCTAAAGGAACTATAATGTTTTGCAATGATGTCTGATAACTGAATAGTATTTCCAAATTTGATTCTTACCTTCTGCCTTGAGTTGACATAATCATTGAAAAATTAGGTAAGCCATTATTTCATCTGCTCAGAATTTAACAAAGAGATAGTCCATGAAGCAAAGGAGAAAATGGCATTCTCCATACCTGATGGCCTCATTCATTACAAAGTCATGCCATCTAAGATTCATGATGTTCTATTGACCTTCCAGAGGACAATGAAGAGGGTGTCTTAATGCACACATTAGATATTCTGTAGCCCATATTGACAAGGTAGCAACCTTAAGTGTATCATATCTTTGCCATCATACCTTGCCCACAAATCAGGTTGCCCAAGGTTAGGGCCCCATTAAATATCACGTGGACTGACAACTACAGAACAGGTATTTAAGAAACATGAATTATGAGCCAATATTATTAGCCCTAAATATTGCGAAGGCATATATTACCTTGACTAATGCCTCATAGGTGGGCTGTCACAAACAGATGAGGTTTTTTTTACATTTGCCATAAACTCAGCAATGCTTGGAGATGTGCTGCAAGAGATATGTGATGCATAGCCATGTAGTGGACTTAGTACACTAAACTATTATTGGCTGGGCAAAGAATTCACATTTTTTTCTGCACCATGCTCTAACTTAGTGTCTATATATGCAGAATGACTGTAATGCTAAGCTTTATAGATGGGTCTTGTCATGTCATCCCTTTAAATTTACTGTCTGGAAACATCCTGGTCATAGCCATCTCAACACGTGGGTTTTTCTGGGCTTATATTCCATCAACTGAAGATAGAATTAGAGAAGCTATTCTGTAGGAGTAATATGACATTATTACAGTGATGGGGTAATGACAACAAGGAATATAAGCTACTACATATGCAGCAACTGGGTGACACCTCCCAAGAAATGGTTACTGATGGAAAAGGTAGGGCATTCTCTGCAGAAAGACAGGTTATCAGAGGGAGCTAATTGAATTAGCCTGCATTGAGCTTCATGTTACAAATATTAGGAGTGCAAAGAGTTAGATTCCAAATTCATGTGGAGGGAATCAGAGGAATCTCAACTCAGCAGAGTTTCAGCTAAGACAATTGGGTGGAGAAACCTCACTGTAGACATTACAGGAAGCACCATGGTGTTAAAAAGAAGGAAGAAAACATGCTGGATGTTTTATCTTGGAGAGACCAGAGGAGAAGTATTCTGTCCTGAAGTAAGAAGACTGCCATTACTCTTAACTTAGAGAGACTAGCAACAACTTCTTCTGCAGTATGATAACATGTTATTGTTTCTAACATGGAAAGACTACTGCAGTGTTATTATTTTGTAACTTTATAACTTTCTTTAAGTGCTGTTTTTGTTCTTGTGAACTGCAGTCTGGCACATAATAGGTGATTGAAGCAAAGCTACTCAGAATCTGGATGGTATGTCCCATTTGGGCTTTCTTCCTCCAAATGTAAAGGTAAAATCTTTCTTATTTTCTGTTGATTTGGTAAAATTAATCTAATGTTAACCGAAAGAATTGGATCCAGAGACTGTTTCATTGCTAATACCAAATTACCTTTGCCATATTACAAAATAGGATTGGGGTTATTTTGAGTGTACTTTGCTGAGTGCAGAGTTAGATATTTTATTCTGTTTCTGGATTTTAAATGAACTTTTCATTAGTCACAGTTCTACTTTTGACAGATTTATTTGGTTCTGCTTATTGACAAGAGGACGCAAACAAGCTGTTGGATAACTGGTGGATATGCAATAGATGCAAGATAGCCTTCAGAAGTCTACATATATCCCTATAGTCTGTCACAGAACACCATATAAATTATACTTTTCTTGCCAGAAGGGTTCAGGGACACTGATTCTCAGATAGCAGAAGTTCCTTTTGAAGGGGAGCTGGGCCTTTGGTCAAACAGTGCAAATGTGATTAATTTGGAGATCTTATAGGTTTATAGGTTTATAATACACTAATGACCACCAGAGTCTTTATAAGCCTTGGCATGCAATCCAACCTAGTTTTGTCCTTGAGTACCTTGGACACCTATATGGTCAGGTATGTTAGTAAGGAGGCAGCTAAAGGTTTTGTGTGTGTGTGGGGGGGTGTTAGTTTGTGATTAGTTTACTTACTAACAGAGGGACTAGACCAGGAGTGAGTTTATGATTTTACATCCAACAATTAAGGTTTGCATTTCAATAGGGTTAAGGATGAAATCTGCGTCATGTGGATGGGTAACCTATTTCATAGTGTGAGAATCCTTTGAGACGTATATCATGCCCTCCAGCATGTTCTATTTGTGTGGTTGGTAAAGTTCAGATCCTTGGATCTGGTGTTTTCAGTGCTGTTTGTTTTCTGGATGTGCGAGAGTTCTACCAGAACTGAGTTTGAGGATGTTTTATATACAAGTTACAGATCACATCTCAGCAACCTGAAGGGGACTGAGTACTGAGATAGGCCTTAAGGTGATCTGTGTAAGGCAGGGTATTCATACTCTGGATTTTTGTGAGGAACCTTTGTGGGTATTTCAGCTGTTACAAGTGCCTTGTGTGGTACATGCTGAAGGGGGCATTGTACTCAGTGATGGGTCTGATAAGGGCCAAGAGGAGGGGTACTGTAACTTCCTTGGACCTGGATACAAAATCCTTCCTTATGAGTTGGATGATGCATAATGATTTTCTTGCTATCTTGGATGCATGTAGGTTGAAGGCCAGATTACTGTATACATATGATCCCAGATTTCCAGCTACAAGATTGACTCTTAGGGCTGTTTTAATGATGCAAAAATTAGCTAGTTGATTAATGTTACTATATCTGAATTAAAAATTAATTTTCAGTGACATCAGAATTGTAACTAAAGAGATTACTTGCAAACTGTTGATGCTCGGATGTACGTTAGAACTGGGTGCATTTAAAAACAAGAAATGACTAATCAGTACAGTGTAAAATATTGACATAGATGAAATCAAATACCCTATCTCATAATGATTTAAAATGGTGATGGTATTTTTAGAGATTGACCTTAGCTTTTTACATTTAAATGGTGAGTGGCTGATGAAACCACTGTTTAAATTCTGAGTGATGAAGGACTATGCTGTAATTATACTTCTATCAGAAATGTCAGTGGGCTTATTACATCTTCATTGCATTGCTATATTTTATATTGAATTATATATTTGGACCCCTAATTGACTGGCACTAGAATATATATGATTCTTAAATTTGCAAACTGAAACTGCTGTAGGGTATATGGTTACTTTTAGGACATATGTGTAGCTGAGTGCATGGAAATGAAGGGTGGATGTTTAGCCTGAGAAGAATTTTTGATCTTTTCCTGATTAGGGGAGTACAAATTCTCCAACCTGACAGGATTGGATGGGCCAGGTCTTACTGATATGGGACACTGATGATTGATTACCTTGACTTGTGTTACTCCACAGCACAGAATGAAGTCTTAAAGATGAGTGCTGAATATGATTTTGACTGGGGAGTTACAAGTAGGTTTGTTTGATCATGACTGTGGCAAAATTAACTGTTATATGAAGAAGGTACAATTTATTTCACATCTGGTTGTAGCTGAATAAGAAAATGATTTCATATGAACAGTATGATAATTTTCATTTGTTGCATTACAGATATCTACAACGCTGATATAAATATATTTACAATAGCATGATCTTGACCTTGAATGGTTCTGAAGACATAGTAACTGAAATTATTATTTAGTACCATTAGGATTTTGGCAATGCTTCATATGCTTTTGATTTAAAAGTTTGGGAGCAGTTGGAAAGATTAGTGGTAAACCTAGCAGCTGAGTTATATTAGGATTATATAATCAGCAGGACTAATTGCCCATCTAAGATTGTCAGCAGTGCCTGACAGTGCAAACTACAGATTTGTCTGTGTCTGTGATATGTCATGAAAGTGGAGACAAATTATTCTGCGAAGTATATGAGAAGTTAAGATTAAAAAATTGGGTGGGTTTTCCCTTCCTTTGATTTCAGGGCAAGGAAATTAAAGTTTTATAAAGTAAAACCAAACTTCTGGTACTTACGCAATACTACAACTATATTGTAGGGAGAAAAGCAACCTAAGGGTTGAGTTAAACTGTAGGAAATGGAGGAGGTATCCTTTAAAACAAATAGCATTTCCAAAGCACAGACAGTATTCAAAACCACAATTTGCAATTTTGACTAGGATGATGACATCTTAGGACCATCTGCAAGTATACAGCAGAGCTGTGTCTCACCATTCTGTAAGTCCTGGCAGCATGGTAAATTTACATTTTAAATGCATAATTCAGCTGTTCAATGCAAAATGCATAAGGATTGTTTTAGTAAAGAAAGTTTTAAAATAATCTGACAGATTATGGAAAATAACATAATATAGGTAAACTAACATTTTACTAAAAGTGCAGGTAATGAGATTGATAAAAGGTTAACCATTTTATGAAGGAATTTGACACACAGAGGGTTATGAGCAAGTCTCAGATCAAAACTGGCTTATTAATAAAATAAATAAATTATGTGTTTGAGACATGGATGCTAAGAAATTCAAATTGAGATCGAAACTCAAGCAGTGAATCTTAACATCCATGTTGAGAACACATAATAAAGGGTTATGATTGGACACCCAGTCATAACTCTTTGTAGTGCATAGAACTTCTGTTATGTTAGAAAAAAATAAGGGACATATTACCAGCAAAGACAGCAGACAGAAATAAATATGTTTTTAATTCTGCCTCAGTCATTTGCTGGTCAATACTGACAAGCTTAACTGCTCAGTGAATACCTGATCTTAACAGCAGAAGCAAGGTTGCTTAATATTTGTTATGACTGGGTCCCACCTACAGAAGCACCTAACTGGTTTATCTTGTTCCGGATGTCAGTCTGTAATCATTGTGCTACTTGCACTATAATGTTATTGTACTAATTTACAGTTGCTAATGCTGTCTTTTTAGACAATATTATTATTGCCACTCTCTGCTGAACTTATTGACAATATGTATAAACCTGCTGCAGCATATATATATGACAGAATTGGACTGATAACAGTATCTCTAGCTATTTCTTTAGTTTTTATAGGTTCATAGGTATGTACTAGGCTTACGGCCCTGGAGCCTATATAAGTCTAGCCCAAGAATATTCCCTGGCATCATGCTGCCCAAAGTTAGTTCCCAGTTTTAGGATATTCTTAGAAATTACCTGCAGACACTAATACAAATTTCATGGCATTTGCCATTTAAAGAATGTGAGCAACTATGAGCATGTTTTCAACTCTTAATAGCACAAACCTCAAGTCAAATTATTAAAGTATTATCAGGCCTCATTGACTCAGGATGTTAATTAAAATATCTTACTTCTCTGTGGCATTTTTGTTAAGTGGTATTTTTTGAATATTGCTGTTATAAAATGACAAAGATCTTCACACAACTTTAGGCATACACATTTTTGCATTTCTATGCAAAAGTTAATTGACAGTTCCATGAAAGCATCTACTTAATACCTTCTTTATTCAGTAAGTATTATTGATTTGAATGGACACCCTTTGTTGAATTACAAATTAATAAAATATTTGCAGGAAAATGGAAAGAATAACATCCAAAACAATAGCCTAATTAAAGTATGACAAGCAATTTAGGTGTATTTGAATTTAGCTGCAATAATATTTGATTATGGCAAAAAAGAGCTCTTTGAGGCATTATTTACATTATCCACAACATGAAATGGTACTTACGTATTATCGCAACCAGATTTTCGCGCTTGTGAAAGTCGTGCTGTCTCATGGAAAACAGTTGAATTAAGGTCAAAAGGGGAGTGTAAGCAAGTTACGGCTAATGTGACGCACACAGTATTAGGCAGGGAGAGGAATAACTGTAAATTTGTTGACTCCTGCCTCGCTTGTCACACTTTTGCGGTGAACTCCACTCTGCTGCGTCGCAAGACAGATCCTGCTTTGCTGATTACAACTGAGGCTAATGCAAGGTAATCAGAAACATTCCCTTTGAATGCTCATGGCCAATACTCAACTTTTATTTTATTCCTCCGTATGATTTTAACGAGCTATGTAACTGCTATTTGGATCATAGGGAAAACGTGCAAGTTTTAGATGTGTACTTTTTGCATAGAGTATTCCCACTTTTCTGCAGTATCTGAGGGAGAAATTAGGCCAGTTGTCTTGACCTCGTATTTTGCATTCCTTTGCAGTATCAACTACATTCCTGTGGTGTGTGTGTGTTAGGGGAATCAATTAGCATTTCACATTGCTTAGTCATCAGATTTAAACTGGGGTTAGTAAATAAAATAGTCATCGTTCGGCATGTAAGGAATCATGTTCTTACTATCAGCAGTGATTGCTTGTAAGGTCTCGCTGCTTGTCTGTAAATTTGAAATGTTTATAAATGGCCAGAAGCTTCACTAAAGGTATTTAACTGCCTAAAAATACAATTCCAACACTTCAACAAGCATTACTTATTGTAGATTTGTTGATTTTTGTTTCTGAAAACAAAAGCTGCACAACAACTGTTAACAGAATGCAAAAGTTGCAAGCGCGAAAATCTGGTTGCGATAATACGTAAGTACCCATGAAATAAATTATAGTGAAATGGAAAACACAATAATCTATGTAAGGTGGAACATTTATTTTAAAAGGCTCCAAGAAGATATTAGGCAGACTTTTTCACTAGCAAAGTAACACTAAAATGCTGCTAGCCAGTCATTACTGGAAAGAGTTAAGCAAACAGCAGTACTTTCCTTAGCAACTAAAGACAGAATAAACAGACAATTCCAAAGCAGCATTCTTGTAAGTATGATGCCTGTCTAACAGATAGATGTGAAAGAACAGCTATGCGATGGAAAACTGTTTAAAAAATGCACATTTGTAAGAATCAGTTGTACAGGTCGATTCACATGATGCACTGACCTCAGAGATGAATACATGCAGTAATGCTGGATGTGGAGAAGCATTGCAACAATGGGAAAAAGAAATATGACACGACTGTGAAAATGCCATTTTATGGTGCTTTCCTCAAAAACAAAAAGGCATTCATGCTCCTACCCTCTGCACTTGCACCCTACAGCCACGTTTTGTTATGAGGCACGTTTCCACTACCTTAATAAGAAAACAAATCATTATTTACATGCTTATTCAGTCAACTAGTGTGATGTCATTAGATCAAATGTCCATTCTTCACTGTTTGATATTTAACTTTCTTGTCATGCCATCTGATTACATGATCCGAATTGTCTCACAGCACTGTATTAAGCATCATACATTGCTAATATTATTATTAATAGCAGCAACTGTAGTCTTGCAGTGTAACTTAAAGGGCACCAGGAACAGGATTCAAGAATGCTTGCCCTTTGCACTAATAGTGTATGTGTGACACACTGTGATGAGTGTGTTAACTGGTATTCATTAATCGGCTCTGCTTGTCACTCTCCACTGTAAAACAAAGGTAAGTGGAATAATATACTAATGAAGCAATTCAACATGGAAAAGTGATTCAGGAACATTACATAAAAAATCTTTGTGTGCAAATTGCACTCCCTTTTGCCCTCAATTCCAATACTCTTTGGAATACAAATATGAGTACACTTAGAAAAAAATTGTTAGTGGTTGCAGCTATAATTAACCTGCATGTGCAGAAGAGTTTAATACAAGGTTCTTCTGCTGCTGTCAGACCTAGGATTAGAAGGAGAACAGTGTTCAGACCATGCTTGAGATATCACAGACTTCACGATACCACAATAGTAGAATGCTACAGGTTAGACAGGGATAGCTCAGAGGAAATAATCAGCCTCTGCCGCCCTCATCTGAGGCTCTATGAAAATCATGGAGAAGCAATCCCAGTGGAAACCAAGGTACATGTAGCATTGAGTATACTAGTTACAGGCACTTTTTGGAGACCCACAAGAGATATAATAGGGGTGTCACAGGTGTCATCCTCAAGAATATTACTCTAAGTTCTAAACGCAATGCCGCAACATGTAAGGGATTGTATATCATTTCTATGTACCCCAGAGGAGAGAGCTACCACTACTACATGTTTAAGCCATAGCACATTTCCCTGAGGTTCTGGGGCATATAGACTGCACACATTGAAATAAAATCCCTAACTGATAAACAGAGAAGGAAGTAAACAGGTAAGGATATCACTGTGAAATGTCGGGTGGTCTGTAATGCCCATGTAATCATCTACAATGTGGGTGCAGGTATCCTGGTAGCTTTCACAGCTCAGATGGCACACATATGATGTGTATGTAAGTTTTTCTAGGTGTGACTTTCCATTAGGCCATCTAGTTAGAGATGCAGGTTATGTACTGTCAGCTTGGCTCACAACACCACTTAGAAACCCACACGACCTCACTGAGCAAAGCTACAATGATGTATAAGATCTGATTAGCAATACTGTAGAGTGTATATTCACTTTGCTCACATGAAGGTTCCAATGGCACATATGATGGTGCCCTGCAGTATGACTCAGGCACCTCAGCAAAAATACTCACAGTCTTTGCCATTTTGTACAACATAATTATCATGAAACATCTGCAACATGAAGAAAAAGGCCAAAGGCCGCAGTTCCCAGCACCACATTCAGGGCCAGTAGGTCCAGCAGGCACAGTCAAGATGTCTGAGCAAGAACAACCAGCTGTGGATCATCCAGGCAGATGTAGGTTGTACAATATGCTATGACCTTGGTTAAGAGGCAGAGGTAGAGCACACAGTCTCTATCTGACTGAAAACCTAAGAAGCTAAGTTCATGCAAACATTGACAGTTATGTATGCAAAAGTAGCAACCTTTACTTACCCACATAATGGTTGTATTCCATAAGCATCAGATAACGTTAACCACAGAAGTGACAGCTTGTATCAGCAGCATTAGCCAAGATAAGAGATGAACAATTAAAGAAAAGATATAAACGATTACCCTCATATGCAAGTACTGTATATCAGTAAGATAAAATATGGCTCAAATGTCAGCAGTAACTCCTGAGTGATATATGTAACATAAATATTAATCTGACCAATATTATGCATTGTGCATTAAAGTTGCCCAACATAGACACCTTAACAGTGGCCTAGGCAATCTTAACATCACTTGCACAAGGGGTTACACAAGCACTAATTATTTACCAATACAAATCACAATGAAGATTGCGAACTATATAACAATCATCTGAACTTGAGCAAGAAAAACATAAAAGAAATCAGTTCAATAATTTTAATAAAATAATCTAAGTAAGCATTAGCTATCCACTCTGTGCATAAGACATAAGCAATCCTAAATCACATAGAAATCTGCACAGAGCAGGTCACAGTCATCATAACTTACACAAGGTTGTGGTGATGGAGGTTAAAGGAGGATAAGCCTGGCTCCAAACATGTTTGTAATGTGTGAATGAGAAATCAAGTTAACAGCAAGTATCCATTATCATTGCTAGTGGCAAAAAGTGTAAATCATTCAATAGCAATGTTTATATGCACATGTTTGTGTGAGGTGGTATGGCCAAGATGAGTTTTATGGTGTCTAGGTCTGCAAGAACACCATAAAGGCACTTGTGCTAGCACTATGCCATGGCATACAGGACAGGTGTGAGCTGTGCATAGTGGAGGATTCAGTTCACCATCACTACTCCCAACCATGAGAACTGCTTCTCACAGCTAGAAGTTGGGGTGCTGCCATAATGTGAACGATGTCTGCTGGATGAACTCTCATCATGACTACATTCATGACCATGACAATGCGTTCTACCATCTCTGGGTGTAGACACCTCAATCACTACAGCAGTGGGATATGCCATGGCCTCATTGACTAACACCTGTCAGTGATGTGGCTCTCTGGCCACATGCATGCTATCCCTCCCAAGCAGATGTTCCATGACAGATACTGCATGACCCAATGTGTTATTTATCTGGTACAAGGAGTCACCCACACTATCCAGACAGTTCAGCATGTCAGAATGCACAACATTCAGTACTTCATCTCTTCTGAGGCTCTGGTGGCTCTGCACCTACTGATACAATAACATCAGGGACATGGTGTCAGCATGCCTCCTCTAAGGACCTCCATCGACATGCCTGTTTGGTACTTTATCTTCATGATGGCTATGAGGAGATTCTGACATCTGTGCAACTGGAGTAACCACAATACCCTCATTATCTGTGTCACCCTCAATCTGTTCTATCTCTGATGGCCCCATGCCATGGGTATGCATAGGCATAGTGAATGTCCCCAGACTCTGTGACGTGGAATGTGGGAGGTACAACCTCAGTGTCAGACCGCCCCTTTGCAACCCCAGACTGTGCCTTTTCATCACTGCCACCATTATCAGAGGCAACACATACTCTAGTATCAGGTGGTAGGAGGGCCACAGTGCCTTTAGCAAGCTCACCCATGATTAAAGTAATAAAACACAACAAAAAGAGAAATAAGAGAATAACTGATCAGACTTATGTAAACCTGATTTAAGCAATGATAGATGGAAGTGCAATTAATAAAACAATTAAGGTAGACTTCAAGATAAATTATATAAATTAATACAAGTAAAAAAATGTATGGCCGTACCATTTACAGATGGCCTTGGAACCTCAGTACCAGATTTACCTAGGCAGACAAAATAGAGATAAAAATAGGGATGATAAGTATTAAAATGAAGATGACTATAAAAGCAAACCTTTTCTATCTATGAATATAAATAAAGATCTTCCCCAGGATTCATGAAGCTCGGCACAAGGACGACATTAGCCTTGCTTTGACCATGTAGCGTAGAGATGGCGCAGCAGCACCACATGCATATTAATGAAGACACGCTGCCATAATGGCCACATGCATAGGAAACGTGTACGAGTACAGGGAGTGTATCCAAGTGCTGCACGGAGGCGTGAACATGTCGACTGCATACGCACAACCTAAAATGCTGACTAGTACAGCCTGCCTCTAATAGTAATCACTCCTGTCAGTGTCCGTGGATATTGAAATGTATGCAAAGCATACAAGATATCATTGCAAACATCACAATAAGAAGGAAACACAATGGCACGTAGCTGAATATTGAATCCCCATCCCTCGAACAAAGATATTTAAAACCCCGTGCCTGTATTCCATTGTAGTGTCTCTAGTTATACCAAGTGGAAGCAAAATGCATCGTGTTAGCGTGCTGCCAATTGCCAAGCCTAGCCCAATAGTTTGGGTTACCACCTGTCCCACATTGTGAGGGATAGTCCACCTCTAGGCAAGTGTGTCCATACCAAAATCATAAAAAATGTGAAATGTCCTGTGATAGTAGGACATAATTATGGCCCATATGTTATGTAATAGTCCCATACAGTACGTATGTCCATATATAAAATACCTATATGTTGCAAGAAACAGAATAAGCAAGTAAATGAAACAGAATAAGCAACTACACCACTACAACAATAAAATCTTATATGTAGGCATGAAACTAAAGTACTATCCTTTGTAATGACCGTGGGTATGTGTTGGCCTGTAAACTCAGATGTGTGCCATGAAAATGTCCCATCCAGGTCATATGAAAAGGTGGCAACCATACCAATGTTCAGAGCATTCGCCCAATATCTGCCCATTCGTGGTCCAAGTCGTCCTTGCCAGGACAGCCCATAGATGAATGGGTATTACCCGGGTCTACCTACCATGTCATAAAAGATAAGTATTTGCGAGTACCTATGTGCATGAAGTACAGCATGTGGATGATCTGAAATGTTATTGTAGACCTCACAACCATATTGGTCCCAGAGATATGTAGTGTACGCAATGTGTTCTTTTGTCTGTGCATGGGCCATCAACTAGAGAAGGGATGAATGCTGTTTGTAGAATATGGGGGTGGGGGGTGCTGGGTAATGTAATAATTCAACAAGAGGAGACTGGGTTGGATGTACAATAGGTGAACCGGAGGTCTACAAGGGAGCGGTGGGTGAATCCGGAAGATAACCAAAGAACAAATATACACATCCGCAATACAATCCCACAAACATGTGAACATTAAAATGTGCAATACACATGTACAGAAACGTTACCAGCCCATACCCACATAAGGGTCTGGCCTGAACTGAGCCATCCAACCCCAACACACCTGGATACATAACTGAATACCCATCATCCCCTTCACAGCACACCACCCCCCCTTCCTGAACGTCCACCAAAACCAGCCATACTCGGGCTGCTAGATAGGCGCGGCCATATCTGCACATAGTGACCCCTACCCAAATTTAGTAGGCAGTCTCACCCTAGGCATTCTCAGGATTGCAAACTATGTACCCCTTGCATATATAACCCTACCTTACAGCCGTCATCGATCCCCACAATTTTTGGATATCCCTCATGGGATATGTATCTGTTCTAAACATTAGACTTGGTGTAGCGACACGATGTCCAATCCTGTATACATCTGGACACAAGTTGTATGAGCAGTAGTTGTCCACAAGACTGCTCAGCCTCCAGCTGGTCCTACAGAACCTATGACCCGGGATTAAACACCTGACCATGATGCACGACTCCCCACGTGCATTATCAGGAATATATACCTTACACATTCGCATAGTGGCAGTCGGATATAGGGTGCTTAAGGTGCTTTAAAGCAGATGTAAGTCAGGTTACCACCTTCCCCACCTTGTGAGGGATTAAACACCTGACCATGATGCACATCTCCCCACGTGCATAATCGTGAATATATACCTTACACATTCGCATAGTGGCAGTCGGCTGTAGGGTGCTTAAGGTGCTGTAAAGTAGGGTTACCACATGCCCCACCTTGTGAGGGACAGTCTCTTTTTGGGGAGTGTCCAGACCAAATATAATGCAATGGCAAATGTCCTGTGATTGTAGGAAATATGTCCCATATTTCATGTAACAGTTGCATAAAACAGTTATTTATGTAAAATACTCAAAGTTACAAGAAACAGATGAAGCAAACAAACCGCTACAAGAATAAGCGTTCATTTAGGCAAATAAGTAAAGTTCTAACCTTTGTACTGACCGTGGGTATGTGTTGGCCTATGCAAGTGTGTATGCGTGATGGTAGGTGGTGGTGATTCAGCTGTATGGGAAATTTAAATGAGCATGTAGGTGTATATGCATGTGTATGCATGTGTATGTACAGACCGATATATATACATCCCCGTAGTAGTTAGTGCTGTTATATATCAGGATGGCCATAGGTGAGCACACCTCTGCATACCCAATCACAGGTAGGATGCTAAAAGTGGAACAAACGATCTCCACTTGCTAAGTCTGACTTTCAACTAGCTACAGAGCAGTACCGGTCCCCAGTCAGACAAGCCTAAACCTGGAAGACCATATGAACACCCTGACAATTGAACACACATATGTGCCAGGACTATAGGCTGTAGAGGCCTGAATATCCTTGGAGTGAGTCAACATGCGGCACAAGTCCAGAGCAGTAGGGAATAGGGAATGGCGTATGTGTAGTAGTGCATCTTTCCCAACAGGTAAATGGATGCCTACTGTGTAAGTGAAGTGATGACGCATGTGTTTGGGTAACTATGCATCATGGGTATACATATAAATGAGGCAGAACACCAATAGTGTAGTGGTCAAAGCATCCACCTAAGGAAAAGGCATTCAGGGTTCAAGGTCGACAATAGCACATATCATTTTCCTTGTGGAATGAATGCTGCTCTGCTGTAAAGCCAACATTTAAACATGTAAAGGTGTGTATTACATGGCACTATTAACCAGATCCTTTCAATCAATGTGGTATTGTCATAATGTATAAGGCACAAATAAGCATAAATAAGTGACAGTAAACATATGTAACGCACAGTAAGCATAGGCGAGTGCGCCTGTGCGGGTGTAAGCAGCTCCCAGCATAGGAAATGTATGTTTATATGTACAGATGTAATATATATACACATATACATATATATCTAGATATATATATATATATATATATATATATATATATATATATATATATATATATATTGTTACGTTACACAATACTTTAAAAATGAGGACAAATAGTTTTTTCTCTCTTTTAGTGTTTTTTTTTAACTACAGTACACACGTGTGGGAGCCTCATGGAAAGCACCAGGGAGACTCCCAGAACAAATGAATAAACTAGTTTATATACTGGTGATATTGCTGACAGTACAAAAATATAAAATGAACCCATTAGATCATTATACAGGGCAATTAACCAATCAAAGGTTTACCCATAAACATAAGACAATTCACATCATCATATCTCTGGGTAGAGAAAGAAAATCGGATGTACTTCCATAAAAGGCACATTTCCTGCTTTCAGGCAGACTCTTGTTTTTTTTTTTTTTTTTTTAGTACTTTCTCGTTGCTCAGAGTTCATTCATAGTTCACAGTACACAATACATTTTAATATATAAAAAACTGTCACATACTCAATTTCCCCAAACACATGCTTTGGCTGTTCATATTCTACAATCCCCCATTTGATGCTGTGTAAGCATCACCATTTAACCTATCATACATTTGTCCCAAATCTAGCATAACCATGCTACTGGTCTTTTCATTATTAGAAAACATTGTAATTTCCTCATCTACATTCATAGCTGTAGGCATATAAAACATAGGAACTTTCTTCACAGTTTTTGAAGTCATTAATTTCAAGATCAGTGCTTTGATTAGGAATAAGACAAGAAAAGCAACAATTGCTAATACTGCAATCAATAAGATCAACTTCAACAGTCCACCTCCCCAGCCTGAGAACAGGTTGGTTAACCATGCCCATGTGGAACTATCGACCTCTTTGGCCTTCGAGAGTTCGGAAATTCTTTGAATCATTTCAAGATGACTTTTCGTGCTGATGATCAGGAATAAACATACAGCGCTACTCCTGGATTAAAGCGCATGTTCCTCCTTTCACCGCTAGGGTGAAATCGAGAGCCATACGGTTTTGGAGTACTACAGCTCTCATAGCAGTCAATTCATCAGTCAGTAGTTCTATGACAGAAAATGTAGCATTGCTTAATATTTCAAGCAATTTAGATAGCTTTCTCAGTTCCCAAATTGATTTCACTGCTCTGTATGATGGAATTATAGCAGCCCATGATATGACGTCATCACCCAAGTCCATGTGGGACAGTCCTTTGGTGCTAGCAGAAGCTAAATCATGGTGATAGATCCATGAGGCATCAACTTTACCTACAGGGTTAGTAGGCTTCTTGACCTCTTGAACGTTTCAAATTTTTTCTTTAGGTAATGCAGATACATGTCGAATAGCTGGAACTAGGTAGCCCAGAAAGCACCTGCCAGACCAATTTCCTGGTAGCCATTTATATGCTTTTCTTCCACACACAAAATAACAATTTTCTACCGTAATGGTGATGCTGATAGACTTAAAGCATCCCCGGTGTCCTGTAGTCCTTGGAATATTTTCCAACAAACAGTTTTTATTTTCTGGGTAAAGTTAGCTATAGAGTTTTTAACAAGTCTTTTTATAGGTGAGAAATTTGTTACGCAACCTGAATTGTCTGCAGTGCAGTTATGTATCACTGTTTTGTTACAATGGCTCCACCCGACTCTAGTTTTACCAAGTTTTTTGAAAACACACAGTTCCGTTTTGGCGTAGGGATAACTGTAATGCTATCTTGTCCTTTGAAATGACATCTGATGTATCGTAGATCAAATTCATCCAGGTTTCATTAATCCCTAAAGGGACTATATTTAACATCAATCCTCCATGAAAAGTAGGAATAGCAGTGGAAATCCAGCAGTCCGAGATATTGAGGGATAATGCATAAGTGTATTTAATGGCTTGGTGGGTGTTGAAAGGTGGATGCCATGCAGCTCATTTGGAATGAGGCATAGTTGGAGTAGGAAATAGAAATGGCCACAGTAAAAATATCAAAACGACAAGAATAAACACCAAAATAGTTGTGGAGTACTTTTGTGGAAATGGTGGTTGCACCTGTATTGTGTCGGGAGGATGAGGTTTTCCAAATGGATAAACATCAGGCATTGTCAGGTGCTGGTACAGTATGATTTTGAGTTTGCAATGCAATAGGTGGAGAATCAGGAGTAGCAAAAGATAAAGGTTGTTGACCTTCCGATGGGATGACCTTCTTGACGTGTGATATGTGAATCCAGGTGGATGAGCCTTGCAGTCAAACTGCTGATGATGTCATCAGTAGAACCAGGAAGGGCCGCTTTCAGTGTGGTTGAAGAACTGTTTTTGGAGAGAATGACTTGACGTACACCCAATCTACTGGTTGTAGTACCGAGGACAGGAAATGATCAGGGATAAGTTGAGCCACTGCTACCTGGCGATGATGAAACTGTAAAAAAGAAACAAGAGAAGTGCAATACCTAAGAACATCATGATCAAATGCATCATACTCAGAAAAGGGTGGTGGTGGAGTCATGGGCATACACATAGGGCGGCCCATGAGGATTTCATGAGGAGAAAGACCTTTAGTAGGATGTACTTTTGCTCTCATAGAGAGTAGGGCTAGAGGTAGGGCCTGTACCCAAGTGAGGCCCGTTTCAGTAGTTATTTTAGCCAGTCTAGTTTTTAGAGTCTGATTCATGCGTTTAATAATACCTGATGCCTGTGGTCTATATGGACAATGAAATTTTAGAGTGATGCCTAACATTTTACACAGTGAATTAATTAACTGAGCAGTAAAATGTGTTCCACGATTGGAATATATTTGACAGGGAACACCAAAACGAGGTATCAATTTATAATAAAGTTTCTTAGCAACTGTAATAGCATCATTTTTCACACATGGGTAGGCTTCTAACCATCCAGAAAAAACATCAACAACAGTTAAAACATATTTGAAACGAGCACAAGGCGGAAGTTTAATAAAATCTCATTGCAAAGCATAAAATGGTCTCAATGGTTTTGGCAGTGGTTGTGCGGAGCCATAGTGCCTTTTGAAATGTTATACTGTAAACAAATGGAGCATGTGCTCAAAAAGTGCTGTACAGAAGCAGAAAGTCCTGGGGCAAACCAATCCTTTTGGATTTGTTTTATTAACGTTTGTACCCCAATGTGAGCTGGCAAGTGATATGCTTTAATAAGAGAATTTAACATGGACATTGGGCAGACCAGTCTGCCATCTGGATGTTGCCAAATGAAATCAGAGCGTTCAAAACAACCTTGAGCCAGCCATGTTCTTTTTTTTTTTGATTCTGGAGCTTCATTCTGTAAAGCTTTTAACACTGTGATATCAAAAGTAACCATTGGTTGCAAAGGCTGCAAAAAATGTTCTTGAACAGTTTGTGAGAGGGCAGCCTGTTTAGCAGCCCAGTCAGCTAAATTATTGCCCTTAGTTTCAAAAGAGTCATTAGAATGATGGGCTGCACATTTAACAAGAGCAAGTTTAGATGGTAACAATAAATCTTGTAGCAAGTTATTGATATAAAAATGTTTTTTAACTGGTGTCCCGGAAGAAGTTAAAAACCCTCTTTTCTTCCATAGTATACCAATATCATGAACAACATCATGGGCATAACGGGAGTCAGTATACATAGTAACAGACTTGTCCTTAGCTATTTTGCATGCACTTGATAATGCCACTAGTTCCACAGCCTGCGTGGAAGTGCCTGGGGGTAATCATGCTGATCTTAAAACTTCAGTCGGAGTACAGACTGACCAAGCCGCTTGGAATTTTCCAGAGTTTGTTCGTAATCAGGATCCATCAACAAAAAGAACCAAATCAGGATTTTGCAAAGGAGTGTCATACAAGTGTAACCTAGGAGAAAGAACAGAGTTAACTACAAGCACACAATCATGTGGTTCGCCCTCATCCGATGTTCGTATTAAAGATGCAGGGTTCAGTGGTGGGCAGCGTATGACTTGCAGGGCTGGGTTATTTATTAAATTTAATTCATACTTAGTAAGACGTGCATTTGAAAGATACTGTGTTTTTGTTTTTAAAAGTAACGCTTGGACTGCATGTGGGACTGCTAATATAGTATCATGTGCCAGGGTTAGTGGAGCTGCCATGTCAACCAAGACAGCAGCGGCTGACACAGCCCATAAGCAAGCTGGGTAACCAGAGGCAACCGGATCCAATTGAGTGCTGTAGTAAGCAATAGGCTGGTAGCCTCCAGTGCGCTGCTGGGCTAGGAGACCCAAGGGAGTCTTGTTTCGCTCACAGCAAAAGAAAACAAAAGGTTTGGAATAATCTGACAACCCTAAGGCAGGAGGATTTACTAAGGCTGTCTTGATAGCCTGAAAAGCCTCATCGTGTTGTGATGTCCAGGGTAAAGGTTCCGTAATATTCTTTTTTAGGAGTTGTAACCGGGGGGGGGGGGGGGCCAAATTTCCAAAAAATTAAGTACCCACTGTCTACAGTATCCCGCTAGGCCAAGGAATCCTCAAAGCTGCCTCTGAGTTACAGGGCATGGGGCATTTTGAATAGAAGTTATTCGATTTGGGAGTATTTGACGAGAACCCATTGTAATAATATGTCCCAAATACTGCACCTTTTTCTGACAGAATTGTAATTTCGATCTATTTACTTTAAACCCTCGTGTAGCCAAAACGTTTAACACTAGAAGGGAATCTTCCTTATATGAGTTACTTTCTGGTGAAGCTATAAGAATATCGTCTACATATTGGACTAGAACTGAACGTGATGGTAGTTGCAGATTCTGTAACTGTCTATGCATCTCTCTAGAAAATAAGGTTGGGGATTTTACATATCCTTGGGGCAATTGAGTCCAAGTATACTGCTGGCCTTTGTAGGTAAATGCAAACAAATACTGACTATCAGGATGTCCTGGAATAGAGAAAAAAGCTGATGAAATATCTATTACCATAAAGCATTTTGCAGTGGGTGGGATACAGCTCAAAATAGTAGCTGGGTTTGGTACAATTGGGAAAACAGGCAAAACAGCTTTATTAATTTTTCGCAAGTCTTGCACAAATCTGTAAACTTGTTTGCCAGGCTTTTTCACCGTTAATATTGGAGTGTTACATGGGCTTATGGTGGGTACAATGATCCCTTGCTTTTCTAATGCAGAAATAACAGGGGCAATACCAGATATAGCCTCAGCTGTCAAAGATTACTGTGGTACTCGCGGTAACTTTGCACCTGGTTTTAGGGTTATTTTTATAGGAGTAGCTTTGATCAAAAACCCTACATCATTGTTATGAGTAGTCCACAGGTGGGAGGGTAGGGAATGTAAATACTCGTTTTTGTCAAAATTTGGCTGGATACACATTGTCTGTAAAATGACAGAGTCATCCAAAGCTGCCAGGGTACTATCCTGTTGGTCTGAACGTACTTGGAGATAAACTCCATCAGCTGTGCGAAAAATGGTGGCCCCCATTTTACAAAGCAAGTCTCTTTTTAATAGATTTAAAGGTGCTGAGGGTCCTACTAAGAATGCATGGTTATCCTGTAGAGGTCCCAAAGTTACTGGGACTGGAATAGTTTTGGAATAATTAATAGGTATATCAGAGACATCCACCCCTCTAGTTATTTTGTCAGAGAGGGGAACATTTATGGCTGCTTTGCCAGCTAGCATGGATTTAGTCGCTCCTGTATCAATTAAAAATGGATAGGGTTTATTTTTAACCAGTAACATAACATGTGGTCCATCCTGATCTACATGAATAAAAGGACACAATTGCTGTTGTTTCTGTTTAGGGAACCTTTATTGTAGTTGCTGTCGATTTCACGGCGTCCAGCTAGAATTTCACTGTTGCAACGTATCGGTGTATGGTGCAGGTTGCTCAGCCAAATATGGACACTCATTTTTCCAATGGCCAGGTTGGCTACAATTGAAACACTCTGTCTGATGACTAGAATTTTGGGGTGGAGCAACTGTGTTCCCTGCCAGTTTTGTCTATTCTGATGTCCTGCTCCTTGGCGCCCACCCCTCCCTCTCCCTCGTCTTTTACCCTGCTGACCAAAATCGCTACATATTTGGATCTGTGCTTTGAGTAATTTCTCCTGTAAATCCTTTTTTTCTTTAGCTAGATTGTCAGATAGGTATTGAACCTGCTGTACTAACTCATGTAGGCCCAAACTAGGCCAGTTTAAACACACTTTTTTTAACTTGTCCCTCACCTGAGGGCGTAAACCATCTACAAAGGCAGCTGGCAGCCCGCTTTGTGCCGGTCCCTCGGTGGGCTCTGTGCACCCGGAATATGCCTCAAAGGCATCAGTGAGTCGATTTAAGTATTCGTCTATAGGCTCATCCTTTTTCTGTATGACTGATTTAATTTTTGACCAATTGGGGTAGGTGGCACTGTTACAGTAATAGCATCAACTATACGTTGCCTAACCACTTTAAATCCATTTTCCCCTTGTATGTTGTGCTTCGGTATTGGGGTAGGAACATTAGCATGATTACAGATACGTTTCATGAGATCAGCTGGGACAGTGTATTGGAGGACAGCTCTAACCTCTTTTATAGTAGGATTTTGGAAACAGATATGTCCTGCCAATACGCGTTGAAACTTTGCTGGGTTATTACGAATAGGCGGAAGTGATTTAGTGATTGCTTGAAAATCAACTGCTGACCACGCCCTAGGTACCACCACAGTAGCCGGTTGTCCCGCATCTCTACCATGTGCTCGGTTTGGGACTTCTCTCAATGGGAATACTCTCTCTTCATCTGATCGGCTAATGCCTGATTTAGAGTCAGAATCTGGGCTAGATTTGTCTGGACCACTGTCATTGTCTTCAATCACAATTGGACATTGTTTGTAATATTTACCCTTGTGTAAACATACGGCTTTATTATTGTGATATTTTTTTGGGTGACTAAACCTAGGGTCAAAAAGCATTTGTGCTTTTCTTTTCTGCTGCCTTTTTTTTTTTGAACAGGTTAGTCTAGGTGACGGTTTACCTGTATCTGTTTGGTGAGGTTGTTTAATAAGCAGTCTGGTAGGCTGACCTCCCATAGCCTGATTTTTGCTTCTAGAGTCGGGTGTGGTCTGCTCTTTTCCCCGCCGGCCTTTGCCCTCTGTTGTGGAGCTCACTGCTCCGTCTTGAACCTGTGAAGGTTGATATAGCGGTGGAGGAGCCGTAGGAGGTGGGGGAAACAGGGGTTATCATCTTCAGATGATTCAGTTATTTGTAATTTACTTAATTTTTGTACAGGATATAATCCCTTAAAGGGCGTTTCCTTTAAGCGTTTACCATTTGCTACATCTAGATTACTTGCAGTATGTCACAGTTCCTTTTTCTGTTTTTTTAGTTTCTTTTGATTATCCTTAAGACTACTGACAACTGAGTCCTTTTTCCTTTCTTTAGCTTCACACATTCAATTATTAAAAGCTGCCCAGCACAACCCTGGTATTTTTCTTTTTTTTTTAAATGTCTTTTGTAAATTAGTCAATATATCTTTATTAAAACTATCATTTTCGGGAAAAGCAAGGTCACCATCATTTTTAGTAAGGGTGATCCACTGATTTAAAAACATGTAACTGTCCCGGGACACACGATAAAACATAGTTTCATAGTTTCATAGTTTGGTACTAGGCTATCTGCCCTGGGGCATTTATAAGCCTAGCCATAGTGATGTGGCTATCGCCACCCCATGTAATGGTACAAAGTGTACAGAATAGATTTAGAATACTGTGCCTCTGTCTAGTAGTGACACAGTGATGACCCCCTTACATAATAGAATTAGTTTACTGTGCCTCTGACTAGTAGTGACACAGAGATGACCCCTGGGGTAAACCTACGATCTCCCATCCACTCGTCAAGATTTCTCTTGAAGAGAGTCAGTGAGGGGCTCTGCCTAACATGAACTGGGATTCTGTTCCAGAGTATGGGAAACCTTTGAGCTATGAATCTGTCCCTCCAGCATGTCCTATTCATATTTGTGCTGAGGTTCAAATCTTTAGCTCTCGTGGTTCTGATGGATTTGGATTTTTTGAGGTGGAGCATGTCCATCAATTCCTGATTGGACATGGCCTTGTACATCAGGCACAGATCACCTCTGAGTAGGCGGTATGCTACTGAATAGAGTTGGAGTTTCTTTAGTCTGGCAGCATATGACACATGTTGGAGACCCTTGATCCTCATGGTGAGGTACTTTTGGGGTCTCTCTAGCTGTTGCAAGTGCCGGGTGAGATACATACCAAATGGGGCATTGTACTCAATCATGGGCCTGATAAGGGAGGAGTACAGGGGCACAATGACCTCCTTTGATCTGGATGTGAATCCCTTCATGATAAGGTGGGCAAGGCAGAAAGTCTTTCTAACCACTTTGGCAACGTGGGTGTCAAATGAGAGGTCACTATCGACTTGGGTCCCCAGGTCTCTGATTACTTTTTCCATACTCAGTGGGTTACCACCTATGTGATAATTTGTGGGCACTTTGTTTTTCCCAAAGGGGATGACTATACATTTTTTGGCATTTAGTTTAAGGCCATGACTCCGGCACCAGTTGTCCGTTTCAGTGAGGCCATTCTGTAGGATGTATGTGTCAGCTGGTGTATTGACTATGGTGCCTAGTTTGCAGTCATCTGCGAACTTTGTCAGTCACAACCCTCCCATGTTTGCTTTCACATCTGAGAAATAAATGCTGAACAAGAGGGTTCCCAGGACAGAGCCCTGTTGGACACCACTTGTCACTGGCTTTGAGTCTGACATGGCTCCAGTGATTTTTGACTTTATGGGTTCTACCCTTTGTACAGTTTGCCACCCATTTTGTGACATATGGATTTACATTTAAGCTGTTGAGTTTGTCTATGATGCCAGAGTGGGGTATTGTGTCGAAAGCTTTAGCCAAGTCCAGGTAGGCTGTATGGACTGCTTTGCCCTCGTCAATGGCTCTAGTGACTGTTTTGAAAAAGTCAACCAGGTTTAAAAGGCAGGATCTGCCTTTTACAAAGCCGAACTGGGTGGGATCAAGTGTCTATAAGTCCCCAATGTCTCTGTTTATTAGTTCCATAATGATTCTTTCCATAGCTTTGCAGACCAGGCTGGTTAAGCTTGTGGGACGGTAATTACCAGGGTCAGTAGAGGTGCCTCCTTTGTGGAGTGGGACTACTGTTGCTGTACACCAGTTTTCAGGTACATATCCTGTAGTAAGGCTAAGGTTAAATAGCATTTTTATGTGCGGGTTTAACTCCTCTTGGAGTTCACATAGCACGCAACCCGGGATACCGTAAGGTCCCATTGATGCTGTGTTTTTAGCTTTGCTGGGGGGCGGTTCTCACCTGGACATCTGAGATGACAGGGAGGTTACATTCAGCTAGGATAAGTATTTCTTCTTTTGGGGGTGAGGGAGGGGAGAAATTTGCACTGAACCTGTCTGCCAGAATGTTGGCAATATCAGTGGGTTCAGTGTATTTTTTGTCATTGTAAACTAACTTTGAACATATCTGAGGGTTTCTGCCCAGGTTTCTAACATAGCTGAAGAAGGCCTTGTGGTTATCTTTAGTGTCCGTAGCGATTTTTCTCTCAAAGTTGGCCTTGGATGTTTTTATGAGAGAAAGTAGCTTTCTACTAGTGCTGATCAGAGATGCCTTCTCTTTATGGGATTTTGCTCTGTCATGCAGTAGCTTCCTTCTTCTGTTATACAATTTGTTTATGGCTGGGGTCCACCAGACAGGACGCCTGCCCTTGGTGGAGAGGGTCTTGGTTTTATTTGGGATTGCATGATCCATGCATTCTTGGAGATGTCCGTAGAAAGTATTTGTGAAGGATTCTGCACTGTGGGATGTGGTTTCCACTCTCCCAGTGGGCTTAAAGGATACCATCTCAGTTTTAAGAAGTATAAAGTCAGCTTTTGAGAAGTTTTTCAATGTAGTCTTTTGTGTTGGGGGTGGAGGTGGGATATGTATATTCAGGGTGATTAGTTTGTGGTCAGATCTCACTAGTGAAGGGTATACTTCTGGTGTGGAGCACTTTGTCCCCATGTTTGTGATGATCAGGTCTAGTATATTATCTCCCCTTGTGGGAGAGGTGACTAGCTGTTCCATTGCGTTTGAATTTATGAATTCCAGGAACCTTTGGGCTAGGGTGTTAGGGCTAGAATAATGCACCCAGTCTATGTTAGGGTGGTTGAAGTCTCCCAATATGATGGTATTTGGTGAGACATTCATATCCTCCAATGTCTTCAGGAAGGCTGAGTGGGGTTCCTGAGATTGGGAGGGTGGTCTGTAACATGCTACCAGTTGTATAGCAGTTTTGCCTATGGTTAGTTGCACCTAGATGGTCTCTGATGCTTCATGTGTTAACCATATAACCAGCTGGTGTACCTCTTTCTGGCTCCGTTACTTTTCCCGCACTCGCTCCCATTTTCACTCAGTAAGCTATACTTGTTTAACACAGGTTTAGCTAAGGCGTTATATAAATGTCTTGTTACCCCATTAACATTTTTCCTTTCATACATA
>NC_056728.1:554803110-554853110 GCF_019279795.1 Protopterus annectens
TGTTTGGCTACCAGTATGGGAGTATTGCATTGGTTAAGCAATGTAGAGGCTAATCAAGCATAAGAGGCTGTAACCAGAGGATATCATACAGCACAGTCATTCAACAGTATAGGAATGTATCCCATCATGTAAATGTACATGTGAGTGTTTATGTCCAGCATATAGGTATATACATATATAGAGATGTATCAGAGACATACCATGTGGCAACAAAGTATTACAAATGAATGTCATGGGAAACACCAGCGATGCCTGTATTATGTAGCGGTTTTTCTCTATGTGATCACAAGACTCCCTCAGACAGACAATAGTTGTACATTGGCCATATACATCACTCTGTGCATGTAATGTACATTAACACAACAGTACCTGTCCAATCATTATGTATGAACAGTACTCCTACAATGTGCTGTGTGCAACATCATCATCATGATAAAGGTAAATGAGGCAACCATAGAGGGACCGGTAGTGTTTTGTGTACAATGGGGTCGTCCTCCTCCCATGTACCTGGACCATGTAGGAGTGATGTGCATACCAGGACCGTGCGCCTGAGGGACAGTGGTGAGGATAACAGTAGTATGTTATGATGCATATTACAAGGGTTTCATGTGTCCAGTAGGCACGTGTGTGTAATGGAAAGCTATGTATAGGGCAGATGGTGTCCTAGGATCCGAATGGCCTTATGTGTCCGTAGGTGAGGGTCAGATGTTGGGGAAGGAGTGTAGGTATGGCCATGGAGGATAGGTAAGAGCACATAAATGACAGCATACAGGGTTGGTATATGACACATGTAGGGGGATACACCCTGGATGGGGATGGGTCTTCGGCATTCAAAAGCCCATGGGAACAGTGGGACCGAGGTATCCAGCCATGGGCAACTGCCACTGCACCTACACAGCTGCAAAGGAGGCAGTGCTGGAGGCTGTCCAGGTGGGGCAGCATCACCCTGTAAATGTGACACTCTGCCCTTGAACTGGCGTATCTGGCTTCGTAACCCCTTAGGTACCCACCTACACAACATGTCTGGGACCACACAACAGCTGATATGTATCTGTCTGGTCCCAATTCCAAGGGGGACATGCTCCATCCTCAGTGGTGGTACCACCAGAAGGTGGTGCAGAGCCAACAGAGGTTGATGTTAATGGCTGGGCCCCAGATGTGCTAGTGCCCGGTGCCATGGTCAGCTGAAGTGGGACAGGAGTATCTGCCGGGACCTACCAACCCATTCAGCCTATGGTGTTGCATTTTAAACCCACATATGGCTTAGTGATAGACAACAGCATACAGGATTACCTATGACAGTATGCATAGATATCACCAGCAACTCAACACAACAGATGGTATACATTTGTAGAGGGAGCACAACACATGTATATATACCGCATGGCAACTGTACAATGTGTAGTAGACGTGTGACCGCAGTTATAAACAGTTGCCCATCATTGGCTTGTCACTGGGAATCCCACACAGTGTCAGTCATACCACTGTCTCATGTGACACATGTCCAGTCAGGGATGCGATGGCAGTAACACATCCCTATCAGCATGTACTGTCTGCAATCCCTACACCATGCTTCTGCTGTGCACAGAAGTGTGTTTAGTATGTAACACAGGAAACAAATGGTTGCAGACACTGACCTGTCCACAGATGGCCTTACAGATGGGGTTCCCTCATGAACAGAATACTGTCATGTCTGTATTTTAACATGCAAAATAGCCATTACCACACACATGTTAAACAGGCAGTAGTCTCAATGCAGCATAGCTACACTTACATGCTGTAATTGTGTGGCATATCACCCTCCTATCATTAGGTTATTTCCCACTGTTGAAAATGATTGAGGTACATCCAGATATCATCTGCGATGCCGTTTCAGAACACCACATCCAGGTACCACTCACAGCGACTGTCATGGCCGGATAATAACATGTTTCCCTAGATAGTGTACTGTGTTTATCATGCGGATGGCTATGGGAACACCATCACAGCTGTACCACATGCAATCAGCTAGAGGAGGACTGCAATAGGTGCAGAGGCCATCCCCTGACCATTTCCATCTGTTACAATATGCATGCTGCTGCTGTGCAGGTGTACACCTTCACATCCACCAGAGAGTGTGTGTGCGGAACAGGCAATGTACACCAGGCAAGGGCTTGCCACATGCTGAATAGTACAGGGGCAAACCCCTGACTACTCATTACTATTACATGTGCATGACATTACTACATGTTCCACAGAGGCGGCATGTTGCAGTGCTGTAAGAACATGTGTGTAGATGAGTGAGTGCCATCTGCAACAGATATAGTAGACATACATTAGGTGGGGCACACATGTCAGTCCACGTGAATGGATGCCATTGTCACCACAACCACACTCTAATAGACACACATTGACACCTTTGCCAGTGCGACAAATACACAATGTAACTACTTAGTTTGCCACACTGCAGTAATGCACAGGACCACATGCACCACAGGGGATATCTGGAGGTTCTATGGGCTAGACCATAGGAAAGTGCTTGGCAACTGTTGGCATGCCAACGAGGTTTATACTGGGAGTGACTGTGGCTGGGAGCATCACAACCCACATGCAGACACAGGGTGCCAGTACTGTCATGCAGGTATGCATTGCTCCATGTGTGTGTAGTGTTTGGCTGTGCAAGATGGCTGTACAAGGCTGGGGTGAGGGGTAATCCTTGCCATTGTGTCACCCGACAATGGTGTACAGTGCAGGGGTGTAGTGTCTGCAATGTCCCACACAGAAGGGTACTGCATTATCTGGCCTGACATCCTGTTTACCAATGTGTAGGGCCATAGCTTTACAATGCATGCCATGTCTGTGTTTGATAGTCCTTCCCATTGGCATTGCCTGGGATGTGCATGTCCCACAATACTGTACAGTGACATGTACAGGTGCACCTGGTTTGGCAGAAACATGTAGTGTACACAGCCTGTTATACCCCAATATGCCAATACTGGCCTGGTGTGGCGAAACCTGCTTATAGTGAGCAGGTCGGCCCTGCACCTGCATGGATAGAATGGACAGGTATTCCGTGGTGTCAATGGCATGGGTCCATACAGGGCACATGTGTACAGCATTGTCTGGCCTTAGTGGATCACATATGATGGCACCACATATGTTGCAGCCATTCAGTGTGGAACATAGTGAAGGCACAATGTTCACATATATGTGCCTATTGTACCACTGTACAGGGTGCTATGTCCTCTGCAGGCCACTACGGTCACACCATGCCTACTATCTGTCCTCAATGTGCATGTTACTAGCAAGATAGTGGGATATCCTAGTTAAGGTTGTATGTACATGGCACATGGGTGCGGGACATATACCGGGTATGAGTAGGGCTGCATACTTAGTTCACCAGCCCTTTTGCCAGATGTATGGGTATGGCTTGCCAACACAGTGCCGTGGCTGACTGACAGCTGTACTCCTCGTGAGGGGGCCAATGTGTCATAAGACGGATACTATATAGGAAAATTACAAAACCCACTCCCAAACATGTCCAATGGTAAGACAATCATGGCCACAGCTACATAGGTTCTGACAGACAAACGCACACTTGCCATGTCCTGTATACAAACCCCTACCATATCACAATGCAGCAACACACGTTTAGGGCACTTATTACAGTGAATACTACAAAGCACTGTACTTGTCTCATGCAGGCACACACACACACACACACACACACACACACACACACACACACACACACACACACACACACACACACACTTGGCATGTCTGGGATTAGAACACCAACCTAACTACTTTACTACACTACAGCATTACGCAGTTACAGAACGCGCTACCGAGATTACAGGGACACAGCACTCCCAGAGGTGTATTTGTAGATGAGTGTCATCATTGGCCTTGATAACGGTGGGTATAAGAAATGTATGGAGCGTGAGCAGTATAAAAGCATCACTTAGGCAAACAGACACACACACACACACACACACACACACACACACACACACACACACACACACACACACACACACACATGGCAAGTGTGGGACTAGAACATTGACCTAACTACTTTATTACACTACAGCATTACGCAGTTACAGAACTCGCTACCGTGATTACAGGGACACAGCACTCCCAGAGGTGTATTTGTAGATGGGTGACATCATTGGCCTTGCTAACGGTGGGTATAAGAAATGTATGGAGTGTGAGCAGTATAAAAGCATTACTCTGTCCTCAGGCAAATGGACACACACACACACACACACACACACACACACACACACACACACACACACACACAAAGTGTGGGACTAGAACACCGACCTAACTACTTTATTACACTACAGCATTACGCAGTTATAGAACGCACTACCGAGATTACTGGGACACAGCATCCCAGAGGTGTATTTTAGATGGGTGACATCATCTGCCTTGCTAACGGTGGGTATAAGAAATGTATGGAGCGTGAGCAGTATAAAAGCATTATTCAGTCCTCAGGCAAATGGGGACACACACACACATGGCAAATGTGCGACTAGAACACCGACCTAACTACTTTATAACACTACAGCATTACGCAGTTATAGAATGCACTACTGAGATTACTGGGACACAGCATCCCAGAGGTGTATTTTAGATGTGTGACATCATCTGCCTTGCTAACGGTGGGTATAAGAAATGTATGGAGTGTGAGCAGTATAAAAGCATTACTCAGTCCTCAGGCAAACGGGGGCACACACACACACACACACACACACACACACACACACACACACACACACACACACAGCAAGTGTGGGACTAGAGCACCAACCTAACTACTTTATTACACTACAGCATTACACAGTTACAGAATGCGCTACAGAGATTACTGGGACACAACCCTCCCAGAGGTGTATTTGTAGATGGGTGACATCATTGCCCTTGCTATCAGTGGGTATAAGAAATGTATGGAGTGTGGGCAGTCTAAAAGCAATTTAGAATCCACCGGCAAATGGGGACAGACATACACACACACGCCAGTGTCGAGTACGGAACACCTGCCTATTTACAGATTACTATTACAATACTACCTACTTACAAATCATGCCACACAGACTACACATGTCAAGGCTGTCATTATGACCATCTGAGAATGTGGACATCAACAGGGATGCTGGCAGTTAAGATGTACATACCTGTGAACCTGTGTGTTTAAAGTAGGAATCCATCCTGACCTGGAGTATGCCCATCTGTGGAATGGATAACTACTACCACTATACAGGGTTACAATGGCCATGTACATACAGAGAGGCACATAACCGACACAAGGTGTCACTGGGCATGCTCACACACTTAGTAGCACAGGGCTGTTCGGAATGCACTATGTGTCCATCTACACATGGATATACTGGGCATGCTCATACACTTAGTAGCACAGGGGGCATGCTCACACACTTAGTAGCACAGGGCTGGTTGGAATGCACTACTATGTATCCATCTACACAAGGATATACTGGGCATGCTCAAACTCCTAGTAGCACATGGCTGACTGGGATGCACTCTGATGCTAAACACAGAGGGCCACAGTGGCCATGCTATTACAGGTAGATGTAAAGAACACATTGTAATGGGCTCTGGTGTTAGTAGGTGTCATTATTAGCGGGAACGCTGCTCTACATATATTTTACACTGGTCTTTTACACAACATCAGTTGTTATTCTGGGATGACATGGCTGAAAGTAGGCAGGCTTTTGTCACATATCACATGCATCCATGATACAAGGGAGTGTGGATATTACCCAAGTCGCATCCACCCACATAGTGCCATTCCAAGGCAAATGTCCTAAACACAGGTTAACTCCCTTACACCTACAGGACAACTGCATTGTTTTCTTATGCTAACCAGTGCTAGATGTGTAGCATCCATATTCACAGCTGGCCACTGTAGATCCAACAATGGGGAGTACTGACATCTGTGCAGTGAGGAACACCTGGCTGATGTCTCTGTAGTGCACAATAGCACTACCACCATATACCTCAGAACCTAGCACTACCATCATATACCTCAGAACCAGACATGTGGGCCATAACACAGGTACGGACCGCTCCAGGTGGTGTACCCACATACATAAAGGTGACTCACCTGTACTAGACTGGTCCCCCCACGAAAGGCATCACAGATGAGCCATGTGCAGGACACAGTGTCACATGCTGCATTCTAGGATGTAAACTGCAGACACTACCATGCCCTTGGACCACCAACACACAACCATACATGTTGTATGACAGACGAGTACACCACCATGTGACCCTTGACCTGTGTACTGTACTAAGATCTACATCAACTGTAGACAGTACACATGTAATGACACAATTGCATCATGTGTTATGCAATGCAATGATACCACTGTCTGTGACCAGGTCAGCTGTACACATACCAAGGACCCTCGGTACTTTACACCATTAGCAGATGTCTGTTGCTGTACACCAGTACACACCCTCATGTATGGATATGACATACATGTACCTGCCCTGGGTATGTACATGCCACACACACAACATACCTGTATATAGCATAGCTGTTGTAGTCCTTTGTGCAAACAGATGCCTGCAGCCATTACACACATGCACATGGAATGTAGGTCCATGGCTGCTGAATGCTAACAGTACATAAGATGTGATATCAGTGTTGACAGAGGTAACAATCCCTCTGTACTGGTCACCCATCATATCATACAACAGTCCATGTGTCATGTATGTCATTACACATATCCACCAATTGCAATGCCAACAAACATGACCAAATGTCAGGATTGTAGGAACTACACATCTGTATACGTATTCCTGTGCATTCAGATAACATGCGTGTGCAGTTGCTGATATATGCAGGTGGCATGTATCCTAGTGCATCATGCAGCTGCAATGCAGCCTCAACATTGTCAACTGTATATGGTGATATGCTGAATGTACAGAAATATGTACCACAGGTATGGACAGATGTGTTGAAATAACTAAGTGGCAGGGCATCTTTGCAGATGGATGTTTGCTGTGGACAGCTCACAGGTGTGTTACAAGTGGTCCTACAATACCCTAACCAGTAAGCAATGGTTTCATTAATTGAAGGACATAACACACAACTTAGACAGTGGTCAGGGTGACAGTGAAGGTAAATCACTTGACACCTGTTAATAGATATGACGTCCCTAGTGCATATATCAGCACTGTTGGCACAGAAAGCATCAGTACAGTTTGTAACGCATGCAGTACTGCTGTACATCTGACATACATAACATGAGCTAGGCAGGTCTGAGATTCACATTACTGGCATGTGTGGTTGCGTGTGTGTCCATAAATGTCACATATTATGGGGAATACATCTCAATTGTTACTCACTCTCCTGTACACTAGTGTACACATCTGTACAGACTGCAATGTAGAAAGCAGGACATAGGCAGGAGCGTGTGTCTCACAAGTGAGGTATCTGTATGTGCATGACATAGGTGTATTAATTACTGAATGCCACAGTGTGCATATGTAGGGCTGACTGGTCCCTGGGGTGAAGATGTATGTTACCATACTGAGCTGATCAGACCCCTTCCACCATCCAGGTGATGCATTCAACTATCCATGTTGATGTCCCCGATCTTAGGCCATACTGACTATCTGTACATGTGTATTCTCTGTGGCGTGTCATGTAGGTGCACAGTACTGTAATGATGATTTTCACATAAGCAGGGGTCCTCATCCCACCAGTAGCAACTGTGTGCAAGAGTGTGTTACTGTGTCGGTGAAGCCATGAGTGTGTGTGTGTGTGTGTGTGTGTGTGTGTGTGTGTGTGTGTGTGTGTGTGTGTGTGTGTTACAGTGTCACTGAATACATGTGTGTCAATACCTGAGTGTGTGGGTGCAGTTGTGTGTTGGCATCCTGTCATGGGAATGTGTATTACTGACTCCCATTGAGGCATCACACTTCCCACTGGCCTCTACCCTTGTAATCAGCTAGACCACTTTCTTACCTCACCACTCCATGTTACTGTACCTGTGATGTCACCCTTTATGGATGTCACATCTGTGGCCACAGTAGCTTAATACACAGCTACCATGCTCTTGGAATGGTAGACGTGTTTGCAACATGGGACATTCTCACTGGTATATGGCAGCTACATGGTGCATGCTGGTATATTCATACATACCTGTGAGTAGACAACATTGACATATGGGACACTTAACTGCAAACACTGACATCCACCGGCATGTGCAATTAGACCTGAAGAAGGACAGCAGAACATCATGACCGACATGCATTTACTGTTGTTACACAAGACACAAACTGTTAACAGTATTGTACACCTGTACTACATGGTATATCTTCTGCCTGTCAACAGTCCTCAACATTTGTAAACTACAAGTATCATCTTAGTCTGTTCACCCTGTGCATCAGACCATATGAGCATGTCCCTGCACCAATGGTGTGGATGTCAGGGATGTGGCACTGACATCATCATATGCACAGGGTGTTAATGTTTGCCAGAGGCCTAGGCTGCACCATTGGATGACATCATGTGTGCGGGTTTGGGCCTTTGATCTAATTGGGCATGTGTGGATGTTATGCATGTGTGTGTTGCGGTGCCCTACATATGTGTCCAGTGTGTGCGTGTATGTCTGCACACAGTTCTCCCATGTGTCTGGCCTACACAGGGGTATTATTTACACAGGGGTATTATTGACAGCTGCAGACTGTACATGTGATGTTTTACAGTTCATGGTGTCCTGCCATGGACATGTGACCTGTGACTGCCAGGGGTTGCAAGGGCACTACCAGACAGAGGTGCAGATTGAGTACTGTATGATGTCACTAGTCCACTGGAACCGTGTCCCTGTTGGGAACATCCTGGGCCACATGCATGTGGCCTGCTGTGTCATGGTGTGGACAGCACAGCACCAGATGCACTGCTGCTGCTACCACCACTATGGGAGCGAGCATGTGAGGTAGTTCGTACATGTAGACCTGACACTGGTGATGTGGCAGGCTTACGTCCACGTTCCCGACAACTCACTCCTACCAGATGTTCCAACACAGACAGCTCATGCTCGTGGATTGTCATGCCATGGTCAAGGACTCCAACCATGTCACCCAACCATCTATCCAAAGCATCAGCAATCTGCTGTTGAGCATTTACCATTGCCTGGATGCTGTTGTTTAAAGAATGGACAGCAGCCCTCTGTAGCCTCTGATCTTCTTTGTTGCGCCATACAGCACATGCCTGTGCCTCCATTACAACCTGAAACATGCATCTGGTGACACCAGCTGCTTTGCTCTGTCATGCAGGAGCATGTTGGCCAGAGGTCCTCCTGCAAGTAGCACTGGCCACGTGCCTGTGTGGGGCACCACCAGTAGTTTGGCTGACACCATGGTGTGCAGACACACCTTCCATAGCCCCCACACCTTCCTGTTCCAAGCTACCACGCGCCAACAGTCCTTCCTCTATGGCCACTGGTGATGGTGTATGTGCAGGTATGGGATCTGTGTGCGGGGATGAGGTGGATATAGATGGAATGGCAACCAGTGGCACAGTTTCAGACTCTGACAACTCTGGCTGTGTCCCAATCATATTTTCATCATCACTGCTAGAGTCTTTGGGGACACTAACATCTGATGTACAGCAGGACGGCAATGCACTTACATCACCTGTGAGGGCAGACAAGAACTGTACATTACAATCTATACAATAGACACACACACACACACACACACACACACACACACACACACACACACACACACATGTGATATGACAGAAGGCATGCAACATGCATGTGCTACAGCAGACGGCATGCAGCGCAGACAATAATAGTGGTAGTTATCATACATCCCTAGGTTGCACACAGCATGCATGTGTCATAGCAGACGGCATGCAAATTACACAATCATAGTAGTGGTTAGCATACATCCCTATGTTATACCATGATGACCAGCACAGGTTAACAGTACACCTGCCTGATGTGTGGCATATGAGCTTGATAATCACATGTAGTATGACATGTGATCTGCTGATGTGTGCAATGACATGCATACATGTTTAACACAATGGTGTCCTGTCAAATATACAGTGGGGCAATGGTGTACCAATTCAGTGTTGTCTGTCCACCCTACACATATACTGCAAATTTAGCTGATGTGCATGGCCATTGCAGGGAATCATGAGGTGTCTCTAGTGCTATACAGTGTGAGTTACAGAAAGGGTTCATAGCCATGACTGTGCTCAGATACAATACATATATTCTGTGGAATGTGACCCATGTCACTGAGGTGTATACACATTAAACCATGATGTGGAAGTTGTGACGCAGGTCACTGATGGGTATATGGATGACACCCCTGCACATCTGCAACCATATTGCTTCAGCCTGGTGACTATGGCCAGACATGGCAAACACGTTGGTACACCATGTCCCACATGACATCTGTGTACCACACATGCACATGAGGAGCTAGTATGGCATTTATGTCCAACACCAGCAATGGGAATTTACTGTATCTGTGGCCTGATGTGGATACTGTACAGGTGACTGCTGTCATGTTGCAACACCCTCAAGATGTTCAACACATCTTATGTAGGGGATTGATGTTACGCCTACCACAAGATGTGCACAAGCCTTTAGAATGTCTAGTGTTCCACATCTACATTATGACCATTATACAAAGCCATGGTTGAACCATGTGTAGCCATTGTATGACAGGGTGTACACACAAGCACAACATGTCTACTGTGTGTGTTGCTCCATGTCTCTGGCCATCCTCCATGGCCATGTGTGTACATGTGTTGTCCAAATTATTGTGATGGGCATTTATTTCACATGTCTGTGTTGTCCCATATGACATATATGCTCCACTGACAACAGGGTTATGCAGATAAAGGGTGGTATGTGGGATATGTTTTCAGGTTAGGTAGGCAGTGTAGCAGCCAGGCCAATAGATGTCATGGGCATGTCAAGATAACACATCACATTGTGTGACATTCATAGTGGGGCTATGATCCACACCGGTGAAACCTGTGTGCTGGCCATACACCAGCCCACTGTGTAGTACTGTTTGTATTCACCACATGTTTAGATCAGATCTGTTGTACGTCCCTAAAGTGAACAGCACCTCCACCATTATATGCACAGCTGTCAATACATCTGGCAATAAAGTTTGTGAGGATTCATGTCGGTGAGATGATTCACATAGTTTGCAAGTGTTGCACATGGTTAGTCATCGTGATGCATTGCAGGTCCGACCTGTATATTGTGACAGGACCATACATTATGTGTACATGTTGTGAATGGTCACATGGCAGATAGATTTGTGCATTACGGTTCCTGATAAATAAAAACACTCTCACCTGCAACTGGCTGCTGTCACAGCAGAACACCAGAGGTACCTAAATAGGAGTAACACAGCCGTATGAGCATAATCCATCCCTGTATAAAGGCTACAGGGAGCAATGTGCATAACACATACACCAGTACATTAGACTATACTATGGTGTATGCATATGTGTGCATACACAGAGTAACATACTATAGTATGCGACATGTGTGTATACATGCCTTGCATATGATGTTACATTACATATTGTTCAGTGATACATGCAAATATATGGAATATAGTTGTTATAGGTGCAGTACTGACTTACCAGGCAACTCCAGGCTCAGTGGCTGACAGACACCCACCTCCACAATATCGGCTAAGGCTTGTGGATGTGGTTCTGCAGGTGTCCTCACGTTGGCCAGTAGCTCCTCAGTACGTGTGAGTGGGGGCTGGGTTGGTGGTCCACCACCTGTAGCACCTTTTTCCCTGGCGATTGCATTTGCACACTGTTTTGCCCATCTAATGAGGTCTGTACAGTGTCTGTGCACCTGCTGGCATGTGCAATTGTGGCCTCCCACATCATTAACCATCCTGCAAAGTTCCATCCACAGGGCATCCCGCTGCTGTGCATCCTGTGGCACATGGCTGAACAGGATATTGTGATTGTTGAGTAGGTATGGGATGAAGGTCTCATCCTCCAAGTATGTAAAAGGGGGAAGCCTTGCATGCAGCATACCTGGAAGACATAATAATGGAGACAGGTCACAGTAACTCACAAAGACATACAGAGCTGCAGCTGAACATACATGTGTATCACATTAATTCAGTTTAAATAGTTGTATTTGCAAACCCACATGACACTGACGTGTTTGTGTCACACACATGTGACACTCAATTTTGAGTGGATAGTATCACCATATATGTGTGTGTGTCACCTGATTATACATTTCTCATACTCCATGTGGTTGCTGTCTTGATGTGGGCATGTATGTTTGCCTGTACTGGTGTTCCTACCTATCAGCACATGTCTGGATGCGTCCACATTAATACAGTTGACCTTGATGCAGTGTATATGTCACATATAAGGACTTACATTGCCTTTACAGACATGACCTGTGACCCTGCAGACATGCTCACATAAGGTTTTACATGTATGTGTTCTGCCATATACATGTACATGGCACTGTACAGTGATTCAACATCCTGCCATGTATCACCTGTGTTGCACATGTGATACACATGGGGCACTGGCTAGCCAAATGGTATTTGCAGGGATGGATATCAAATATAGCATGTACAGTCAAAGTCAACTAGTGGGCTATATGCCATGGGCCATCTATGAATCTAGGATGAAAGGTTACCTGGCAGTAGCTGACATGCGGGTCTGTGTGGCCAGGTGGAGTAGTGCCACATTACTGATCCACAGGGTTAATGATACATATACCATGCATTACCATGCGGTCATCACACCATGTCTGTGAGGGAAGCGATGTGCAGCTTTGACGGACAGGAATGTATAGTATGGCAGGACTATGTCAAGTGTATGGGACAAGTATCTGTCCAACATGTGGTAGGTGGATGTCCATGAAGTATGTGTTTGAGATCAGGATGAGTACGTGTAGCATGTCCAACATCACTGGGTTGGGCATGGATTTATTCATGGTATGCATCATGCTACATAGTGGAGATGGGGAATGGGAAGGCTGGTGTAGGCCATCTGCACATGGCCAATGCCCCTTAAAGGAAATATGTGATCTGATATGGGTCACTTGAGCATTCTGTATGGCTGGAAATGATCTCTATATTCATGAATGGCACCCTATCTTTATTAGGTTTGCCACATATGACTACCTGACAGGTGTGGTGACGTAGCTATCACAGGAAAGACAACTGCCCAGTTGCATCCCTCACACACAAGTGTCCATTATGTTGACCGCTGCCTAGATGGTAGTTCATGGGTACAGGGTTATTAACATAGGGGTGACAATGCGAGTCAGCTATTGCTCCTAGGTCATAGTCATTTACATACTTCAATAGGCAGATGCCTTCTGTTTGTCTGTGAGGTATGGACTACAATTAGGGGGAATAAAATTAATTATCCCTGACATACTGTAGCTGCCACTGGTGTGATGATCACATATTATTCAGACACCTTCTGTAGTGTTGGTTCTGCCAGCAGTCCTGTTGCAAAACATTCCTCTGACATAGGAATGTACATCTAGTATACCGAGTGTAGGTGGTAGACAGTATGGCTGATGATGTCCTATGACCTGGCAAGGTTATGATATGCAGTGTGACATCAACCATACTGTCATCTGCATCTGTACTGCTGACATCACTTAAGTGATCAAGGTTCATGGCCTTCCAGACCAGACTCAGCAGGGTAGTAGTAAAGTACTTCCCATTGTAAGTGGTGCCTCCCCCTTTGTGGGTTGTGATACCTGTTGGTGTGCACCATTCAGTGTGTACACAACCTGACATGGAGCTATGTTTTACATGATGTGTATGTGGAGAGCATCTTGTTTTGCCATATGTGTGTGATGCAACCTGTGATGTGGGCAGGTCCCATGCAGACTGAGTGCAGCTTGTACATGCATAGTTGTGAGTACAGGGGCCCTGTGGTGTACATGGATATATGCTTGTGTACCTGTTGGGGGGGGGGGGCGTGTGTTTATATTATCCAAGACCCTATCTGGATTGCTTATTCATGCTAAGCACTTGTTCAGGGCTTGTAAACACTACATAAGCTAATAATTACTATAGCACTCAATCTTCCTCATTACCTACAGGTAAGGGTGAACAGGTTTTGTACATACTTTTCTCATTTGTGTAGAGTAATGTAGCTCTTGTACTCACTTTCCTCCCTTATCTAAGTGAATGTAGTTCTATATTCAGGCATTTCCAAGAGTCAACTGCCAATGTTCTCACCTGTCTATCTGATGAATCTGGACATCTTGAGGCAATGTACACATTGCCTCATGTACACAGACAAGCCTCTCCGCCTAACACCCAACACTACAACATGTGAGAGATGCACTCATCTAGCCAAACTGGAGGTAAAGGTCTCTACAACCAAGCCTGACCCTGACTGCCATGTGGAGAAGGTACACAGTTGCATAACACCACACTCATCACATAAGTCTCACTGAATCTACCCCACCATTAACTGAGAAAACTACTCATGTACCAACACATTAGCTCAACAGTTTCTGGAATTCATAAACACCAATGCCCTGACTCAATATATCCACACACCCACCAGGGGCAACAATATCCTAGACCTAGTCATTACCAACATGAGTGACTGGTGCTCCACACATGAAGCCAACTCCTCGTTGGTCCGATCAGACCATGTGCTAAACACCATTTATATCCACATCCCGCACCTACCCCCCATTAAGGGAACCACAGTATAATATGTCTACAAGGCCAACTACATGCTTCTTAAGACAAACGTGGTGGACGTCATGACACGCATGCAGATGGACAGTACTGTTACAACTGCTGAATCCTACACTAATGCACTCGATAAGCAATTACAGGAGTGCATGGCATGTGCTATCCCAAACAGAAACAGGATGCTATACTCCTAATTAACTAAACCAATCTGGTGGTCCCCTGCCATAAACATATTGTACTACAGGTGGAAGACACTGTTGCAAATGAGAGTACAATACCATGCATGGAGAAGATCCCTGGCCAGCCTCAGTAAGAAGGTGAGATCCCTTATAAGATCCTCCAAAGCTAGCTACGAAAAGTATAACACAACTAATACCAACAACAACCACAAAGCATTCTATAGCTATGTCACATATCTCAATGTCAACAACCAGATCTGCTCTGAGTTACAGCACAAAGGTATGAACATTACAGAAACAGTTTGATATTGGCAACATCCTGGCAGATCCATTTCAAAGTTGCACACTCTAAAGGCAATATCACAGCATCCATGGGACTGGACAACATCTCAGGCTGCGTTTTATACAAACTTCAGATTGTACTGTCTCCCCACCTATGCACCATGTTCAATAATAGCCTCACATCAGGCATAGTGCCCCCTGAATGGTGCACAGCAACAGTTATCCCACTTCACAAAGGTGGTGCCACAATGGACCAAGGGACCTATTTCCCTATAGGCCTGACTAGCGTGGTCTGCAAGGCTGTGGTGCACATCATGGATCACTTGTCACAGAGACATTGGGTACTACCCAACCTTTGACCCCTCCCTGTTTGGCATTGTTAAGGCCAGACCATGCCTCCTAAACCTGGTGGACTTCTTAGAGACAGTTACCAAGGCATTAGATGAGGGTAAGGAGGTCCACACAACCTACTTAGATCTCTCATAGGCTTTCAACACCATTCCTCCCTCTGGTATTATCAACATACCCATCAGCCTGAACATTAACCCCTACGTCATGTTATAGTTTGCAAAGTGGCTCACGGACAGAACCCACACAGCCGGAGTTGCATAATCTAGGTTTGACTGTATACCAGTTACAACTGGCGTCCCCCAGGGCTCAGTCCTAGGACCCCTCATGTTTGGTATATACATCTCTGGCGTACAGACAAGTACAGAAGGGCTTTGACTGAAAAGGTTTGCAGATGACTGCAAACTAGGGGACACAATTGTTTCCCCAGCTGTTACAGACACCCTGTGGAAGGGTCGCACTGAGACAGATACCTGGTGTTAATATCATTGCGTCAGGCTGAATGTCTAAAAGTGCATAGTCATCCCCTTTGGATATAACTAATTACCCGCAGACTACCACATAGGTGCTAGTCCCCTACATACAGAAGAGGTAATATGGGATCCATGAACCTCAGTAGATAGTAATCTCTCCTTTGATACCCATAATGACAAGGTGGTTAGAATATCCTTCTACATGGCCCCCCTAATCTCTAATGGGTTCGCATCCAGATCAGAGGGGCCATTGTGACTCTGCACATGTCATATTAGACCCATTAAAGGATACAACACCCCTTTTGGGATATATCTTACAAGACAACTGCAACAGCTTGGAAGACTGCACCAGTACCACACCAAGAGGATTACAGACCTCAAACAGATGACCTATGCAGCCCAACCTACGAAACTCCAGCTGTACTCAGTTGCATACCACATACTCATAGGTGATCTCTGCTTGACATACAAGGCCCATATCCAACCCTGTATTTCTGGATATGCTCCACCTAAACAGAAGTCCCTGAGAGCCACATGCTCTAGGGATATACACCTAACCACAACGATGAGTAGGACGTGCTGGATGGATAGATTCCTGACCCGGACAATCCCTATGCTTTGGAATATGATTCCAATGTACATCAGGCAGGGCCCCTCATGAGCACTCTTGAAGGGAAACCTTGACATGTGGATGAGAGACAGACATGTACCCCGGAGATCACTGCAGTGGCTCTGCTGGACAGAGGCACAGGGAACTATTGGCTCTGCCATTTAGAGGCATAGGAAACCAACCTATGGGGCTGGCGAAAGCCAACACATGCTAGCTAGGCTTACAGATACCCTTGGTAAGACAGCCTAGTACCTACCTTTGCACATATTACATGTCTTATGTGGATGGCTAGTTAAATAGCTCTCGCATTTTACTTTGCTATCATGCTGATAAACTGTCGGCTCACTAAAAGACATATGTATCCTGTTATTGTGTATTGTAAATGCCAATTGACTTTACTAATGTTTGCCTAACATTACAGTAATGCTATGTAGCTTGTAATACATATCTACCTACAATACTGTACATTACACAGTTATTGGCACAATATCCCACAATGCAAATCATACTTGCACAGTGGCCCAACCTTCCACATGTTATTCTCTGTAATACACCCATACATATGGCTACAGTTAAAATATATCAACATATACTATCCCCTGTTATAGCACATACTTGTTGGACCAGCCCTGCCACTGACATTGGCTGGTGAGGAGTATTTCTGTTCAAAGCCCTTATATAGCATCCCTTGTGGTGTATGTGGTGTTTACCTTGTGACCTATAGCAGTACACAAAAATACTACAAGCATTGCTATGCTCAACAATACATCACTACAAGATAACTGTTTCCACTATATGGATTGCATGCACTTTAAATACTACATAATAGTACTACATACACAGAGATACTGACTGTTCTACATACCTTATTAGTAACCCATGGTGTTGTTAACTGTTGATTCAATCCTTTTCGGTTTGTGTTTCAATGTTCTTTGCAACATTCTGCTATTATATACGGATGGTTTGAATGTGTGATAACATATCCTTTTCTAGTTACATATCAGTAACATGTGGTATCCTGTCCACCAATTGCTGTTTCAAAGTAGTTAATTGGATGCACATCAGCTGTGCAGCTACTCCATTAGCCGATACCATGGCAACAGTGGTGTATAAGTGAGTACTCCTTTTGGGTGTTGTCCATTTGCCTTACTGTCAAGGGAGATGGCCTAGATGTGTTATTGTGATATATTTCAACAGCTATATGGAGACACATGGAGATATATTGGCTTCATGACTCCTGTGGATTGTGTGTAATGGCTAGATGATTTAGTTCTACATGTGAGTACAGCTGTTATATTTCGGAACAATGCTACTTATGCCGGGTTTGTTTGCACCTGATACTTCTGTAGATGTTTAAGTCTGGCAAGGATGTTTGGCCAGCTCAAGTCCATATGGCTATGCATGAACTGTTATGTGGTGTACAGTGTGCTCACCAGACATCCTGGACTTGGTGTACAAGTGTAGCATACTATGCTGTTACTCACTAATTGCTAACACATCCCGGTGTATGAACAACCCTCTGAAACGGGATTAGTGCAAACAAATCCTATTACATCAGCAGCTGTTCCATTGTATAACAGCAGCTATTTCACATAGGGCCGTATTAGTGTGTCTCTGACAAGGTATGTTAAGGCTTCTGCAGATGTTGTACAGTGTGTGAATGATTTGTGATGTTATTACAGTTTGTTTTGTAATATGTTTGGGTGTGGGGGTGATATTGATGGGTGTGCTTAGCAGATGCAGGAGTGTAGGAACTGCTTTTATACATAATCGCTATGTGCATGACGGTTCCTTCCCTATTTAAACATGTATCCTTTTGTGGACTAATACAATGGTAATTGCAGGTTGATTTATTAAGGCACTGTTATGTGGTTCCTGTATAGCATGCAGGTGATGTTAGTCCTTGATTCCCTTCGGTAATACATCTGAATGTAATAACGTGTTGCTACATGATAGCTGTGTATTTCTGTCATAAGTATTTGCAGTCATCGTAGTTATGTTGGTGACTGACCCTCTTTGGCTAGGGTTGCCACCTTTTCATATGGCCATAGTGGGACCTTTTTGGGACACACATCTGATTTTACAGGCTGACACAAACCCACGGTCAGTACAAGGGATAGAACTTTCCTTTCTTGCCTAATTATAAGCTTATTCTTGTAGCAGTTTAGTTGTTTATCCTGTTTCCTGTAACATGTAGGTATTTTAGATACAGAAATAACTATTGTATGCAACTGTTACAGTACATATGGGACATAATTATGCCCTACAATCCCAGGACATTTGCCACATTTAATATATTTGGTCAGGACACAACCGCCCAAAGAGGGAGTGTCCCTCGCAAAGTGGGACAGGTGGTAACACTATCATTAGCTCTTGTCCATAGCACATATTTGTAATAGTGTATAGGCATATACTCTCTATATCCTTTGTTCATAAAGGTTGGTAGTGGCAGAATGTGTAATTGCTATGGTCTATGTTATACACATATATGAACACTTCAACTGCTGTATACGGGAGACCTATGGAATCCTGAAACCACAGTGTTCTGATGCACACAGTACCGGGACCAGACTCCCATAGCCCACATTACCAACATCGACAGTAACTCGCGAAGGTAACAAGAACATGGAACACACACATGCACACACAGACACACTGCTACCCAACACATCCAAACAAACCATCCTACACTACGTATAAGCAGGTGACCAAGCCCCCCTACACCCCCCCATGTAGGTGTCTGCACCCCCCACACCACCCCCTACTTTAATATTCTACATCCTAGGTTGCGCAAACAGATGCACAAAGCTAACCCACAACCACACATTACAGTCCCCCAAGAACATACACCACACACAGAACACGCACTTACACACACTACAGCCCTAGCAAACACAAGTACACACAGTAACCTACCCAAACCACAACACCAGAAGCACAGACTAACTGTCCATTAACATCGTGAGATTACACCTCGCGCATCTGGTGTTTCGTTACTGTGTTCTTTCGGACCTTAAGCCTCAGGAATACGCTCATCGGTATGTAAAGCAGTCAGTATGTGGTAGGTATCCCATTTATATGTACTTCTATGTTTATGTAGATGTTGTTAACATATCCATATATCTACATATATATGTATATCCCCATATAACGACATATCTCTCTCTTTCTCTCTCTCTCTCCCTCTCTCTCTATATATATATGATGATGTATATATATATATATATATATATATATATATATATATATATATATATATATATATATATATATATATATATATATATATATATATATATATAAATAAACTCCCGTAAGTAGAATCAAATCCCCGATGGTATATGCAGAAAACCAAAAAACAAACGGAAGGTAGAATGCACACACTGTGTATACACACAGAAAGCTGTAAATAACCCAACTTGAGGCGATATCGATAAAGGCAAAGAATTTATTTGAGGTGAGCGCTTTCGCGGTGTAACCACACCGCTTCTTCAGACAAAGAAAATATATCAATCACAGTTTAAATAGTATGGCAGTTACCGTCAATTAATTATCCAAACCCTAAACAGCTGAGCCAACTGGCAATAACCTAAAAGCTGAGGATGCATCTTAAAATGGCTGGAGACACTGAATCCTGTATTGTCTAGCTGTAAACTAGGATGCATATAATAAACCACTACCTCACTAAAATGATATGCATATTACAACATATCAAACAGTGAAAACATCTAAACTTATATTCCTATGTAACTAAAGTTAGTGAAATGAAATAAATATATATAGAACTATGTAAAAACTACAAAACATATCATTGTACAAAATATAAACAAAATATAATATATAAAATATATACATGGTGAATGGTATTGCATTCTGAATCCTGTATTGTCTAGCTGTAAACTAGGATGCATATAATAAACCACTACCTCACTAAAATGATATGCATTTTACAACATATCAAACAGTGAAAACATCTAAAATTATATTCCTATGTAACTAAAGTTGGTGAAATGAAATAAATATATATAGAACTATGTAAAAACTACAAAACATATCATTGTACAAAATATAAACAAAATATAATATATAAAATATATACATGGTGAATGGTATTGCATCCTGAATCCTGTATTGTCTAGCTGTAAACTAGGATGCATATAATAAACCACTACCTCACTAAAATGATATGCATTTTACAACATATCAAACAGTAAAAACATCTAAACTTATATTCCCCAATGTAAAACTAATATAAAGATATATTTATATATATACAGGGATATCTAAGACTAAGAGTATATGTGCAGGATATAAACCTGCTGGTGTTCATTTCAGTTTCCTAGCTAGCAAATGGGGTTTTATGGATACTTGTTCATTCATACCCCTACCCCTGTGGGCAGCCAATCTCAAGATCCAATCGAGCTCGGCTTCCTCAGTCTTGTTGACTATATTACCTAACCATGGGTTTTCATACTCCACGTGTAGGACCTGAAACAAGAACTGGTGTTCAGGACCTTGTTGTAAAAGATGTTTAGCTACAGCACTATATTCCTGTTTATGTTTGTAACAGTAATAGTGGTCCCTAATTCTCTCACGTAGAGTTCTGTTGGTTTTGCCAACGTAGAAATGAAAACAAGTGACACAATGGGCCACATAGACTATATTTTTCGTACTGCAGTCACTGTTACATCTGATTGCCCAAAGACGTCCTGTGTCTGGATGCCTAAAGTAATGTGACTCATCTATGTGAGTACACTGTAAACAGCTGTTACATTTCTTTGTTGCTTCCAGACCTGTGTTGTTTAAAAACTTCTTGGGCATTGCTACGTTTGCATGACACAATATTTGTTTTAAACTCCTCATGTTTTTATATACAAATTTTGGTCCATCACCTACGATGTTTCTGACTTTATCATCTGCTGTTAATATATTCCAATTATCATAAAAGGCTTGTTGTATCACATGCCTGTTAAGACTAAAAGGTAATATTATAGACAGTGTTGATTGTGTTCTATCTAATTTCAAACTTGGATGACTACTTGCATTTTCTTGTTGTGAGAAATATGGTTGGGCACGTGTGGACCTCAATGTAGCCATGCTCATGTAGACTCTTTCAATTTCTTCCTTATTACATCCCCTTCGATTAAAACCTTCCTGGAGTAAAGAGAGTTCACGTTTATAATCTGAATCAAGACAACACAGTCTTGAGGTCCTCATTGCTTGTCCCTTTATAATATTAGGAAATAGTTTAGGATTATGCATGCTGTTACGATGTAAATATGCTGGTCTATGGCATGCTTTTCGATATATCTGAGTGGAAAAATTATTAATACTTTTTGATACGGTTACATCCAAAAAATGTATGGACTTCTCAGAAGATTCCATGGTGAATTTGAGGAAAGACCCCAGGTGTTAAGTGTGTCAAAAAACTTATTCAAGGAGTCAATGTTCCCCCTCCATAGAAAAAATAAATCATCCATGAATCTTCTGTAGAACAAAATGTGTTCATCAGCTGTAATGTGAATTCTTTCAAATGCAACCATTACCAAATTAGCGTAGCTGTTGGCACAGCTAGTGCCCATAGCTACGCCCTGTGTCTGTCTATAACAAGTTTCATTAAACAGAAATACATTATTTTCTAATACTATTTCCAGTAAAAGACATAGCAAATCAACTTTATCAGTATTCAGATGTTCCACATTAAACATAAGTTCCCTAACAAGGAGTATACCTTCAGTGTTGGGGATGCATGTAAATAGGGACTTGACATCCATTGTTACAAGCAATATCTTATCAGAACCGTCTAAATTCTCTACATATAAATATAAATCACGTAAAAAATGTTCGGTGTCCCGAAGTACATAAGTGAAAAGATTCAAGACATTTTTCAATTCTCCATCTAAAAATATCGATATTGGTTCAGTTAACCATCCTGACCCTGAGACAATAGGTCTCAGTTCAGGTTGTAACAAATTCTTATGTACTTTGGGTAGACCAGTTATAGTGGGGATCAAAGGAAAGTCTACCAAAAAATATTTATAAAGTTCTTCTGTAATCAGTCCCATGCATTTACATTCATTAAGTGTAGAGGCAATACAATGTTGTAATATGTATATCTGCTCCTTATTAACAACCTCATACGAGGAATCATCAAGCATTTCTAACATTTTCTTAACATAATATTCTGTATCCAGTACCACAACTGGTCCGCCCTTGTCTGCGGGCCTAATCACAATACTAGCATTCGTACTCAACTCATGTAAAGCAATTTTTCCAGGTTTGGTAAGATTACTATGTTGGAAATCATTGCAAGAGTCATATTATTATATATCGAATGTTCAACAGCCTTAATAAAACTTCAACATTAGAGGGTAAACGGGGGGTAAAGGTACTTTTACAGCGATAGCTGTTGTAAGGTAGATCAGAATCAGATTTGTGTAACAGTTTGAGTGCCACATTACGTGTGAACATACGAAGAGAGATAAGAGCTTGGCTAACATCCATGTTGGATGTTGGCACAAAAGTCATACCTTTACTTAGTACGTTCTCCTCTGCTGAAAATAAATTGTGCTTGGAGATGTTTAGTACTAAGGATCTGGAATCCAAAATTTCTGTAAGGTGTGTTGCTGAAGCTGGATGGGTGGATCTTTCCTCTTGGCTCCCTTCGAATTGTCCAGCTCTATGGATCTTTTCCGCCCTGCTCGTATGGGGAAGGGAGCTTCTAAAAAATGATGTTCTTGGTCTTCCTTTCCCATTTGTATTTTGCGTCACACTACGCTTGATAGAGAAGACCCATTACCTTTGAAACCATCGATGTTGGTATTGGATGCCTGGAAGTTAATTGATTCATTCGGCGTGGTATAAACCGAATGGACTTGTTCGGGTGATGTTATCTCTAGTTGCGCCGTGGTGGGAATTGTCTCTTCAGACCTGGACAGACCAGAAGCAGTCCCTTCGGACCTTGCAACGTCATCGCATAAGGTGTTCGACGGTTGTTCACCAATATTAGAAACAGAACCCTCGTTCGTAAAGGCGTCATCACGTTTCGAGTTACCATCAGGAATCTCTTTCCGTAAACTCTCTATTTTATTGTGAGTAACGGTGGTTCCTGTTTGTCGGTCTGGTAACATGGTCATCGATCTACCATCTCGTCCCAAGTGTGAGGAACGATTTCTCCTTGTAGAAAATGAATGTTCATTAAGTGATAGCCCATTCCTAGCATTACTGGCCAGCCTGGAACGTTGTGATGTATCATTTCTATTGTTATCATTATATTTTGGCCATACAAATACCTCTTGTCTAGAGAAATCACCAATATCCCTGTACAGTTTCTTCTTTTTCTGTTCAATCAAATTGTGCTCATATCTCATAAGTCTGTCAATTAATTCTTGCATAAATAAATCAGTCTGCTCACAACCACATAAATCATTGAGTTTCTGCTGAGAGGTTAAAATGTTAATGGATAAATCACGCTCTATTGGCTGAAAAATCTCAATGAGTAGCCTGATATATGAAAAACTTGCCTCTAAGTTAATCTTTTGCCATTCAAGGAGTAGAGAGGGGTACATATTACCATAGGTAGGCATTGTCATTATTCCCAGACCCCTCTGAACGACTCTTTTACTAATACATGCGTCTACATGGAAGCGTTGTGCTTGAAGCCGCTTAAAGCGGTAAAAATCATTCTCAGTTTCTTTCTTTAGAAGTCTCACTGCTTGTTCATTGACTGGTGGCTGTACGTTATCAGCTACAGCCAAGGAAGTATCCAAGTTCATAAGTGGATTAATATTATCATTAACAAAATTCTTCAACCTTCCGGACTGAAGACTGTCCATAGTCCCTGTCACGCTAGGACGATTATTGCATTCAAGACCTTCCATGACTCCCGTAAAAGATGTAGCAAAACTCCCGTAAGTAGAACCAAATCCCCGATGGTATATGCAGAAAACCAAAAAACAAACGGAAGGTAGAATGCACACACTGTGTATACACACAGAAAGCTGTAAATAACCCAACTTGAGGCGATATCGATAAAGGCAAAGAATTTATTTGAGGTGAGCGCTTTCGCGGTGTAACCCACACCGCTTCTTCAGACAAAGAAAAATATATCAATCACAGTTTAAATAGTATGGCAGTTACCGTCAATTAATTATCCAAACCCTAAACAGCTAAGCCAACTGGCAATTACCTAAAAGCTGAGGATGCATCTTAAAATGGCTAGAGACACTGAATCCTGTATTGTCTAGCTGTAAACTAGGATGCATATAATAAACCACTACCTCACTAAAATGATATGCATATTACAACATATCAAACAGTGAAAACATCTAAACTTATATTCCTATGTAACTAAAGTTGGTGAAATGAAATAAATATATATAGAACTATGTAAAAACTACAAAACATATCATTGTACAAAATATAAACAAAATATAATATATAAAATATATACATGGTGAATGGTATTGCATCCTGAATCCTGTATTGTCTAGCTGTAAACTAGGATGCATATAATAAACCACTACCTCACTAAAATGATATGCATTTTACAACATATCAAACAGTAAAAACATCTAAACTTATATTCCCCAATGTAAAACTAATATAAAGATATATTTATATATATACAGGGATATCTAAGACTAAGAGTATATGTGCAGGATATAAACCTGCTGGTGTTCATTTCAGTTTCCTAGCTAGCAAATGGGGTTTTATGGATACTTGTTCATTCATACCCCTACCCCTGTGGGCAGCCAATCTCAAGATCCAATCGAGCTCGGCTTCCTCAGTCTTGTTGACTATATTACCTAACCGTGGGTTTTCATACTCCACGTGTAGGACCTGAAACAAGAACTGGTGTTCAGGACCTTGTTGTAAAAGATGTTTAGCTACAGCACTATATTCCTGTTTATGTTTGTAACAGTAATAGTGGTCCCTAATTCTCTCACGTAGAGTTCTGTTGGTTTTGCCAACGTAGAAATGAAAACAAGTGACACAATGGGCCACATAGACTATATTTTTCGTACTGCAGTCACTGTTACATCTGATTGCCCAAAGACGTCCTGTGTCTGGATGCCTAAAGTAATGTGACTCATCTATGTGAGTACACTGTAAACAGCTGTTACATTTCTTTGTTGCTTCCAGACCTGTGTTGTTTAAAAACTTCTTGGGCATTGCTACGTTTGCATGACACAATATTTGTTTTAAACTCCTCATGTTTTTATATACAAATTTTGGTCCATCACCTACGATGTTTCTGACTTTATCATCTGCTGTTAATATATTCCAATTATCATAAAAGGCTTGTTGTATCACATGCCTGTTAAGACTAAAAGGTAATATTATAGACAGTGTTGATTGTGTTCTATCTAATTTCAAACTTGGATGACTACTTGCATTTTCTTGTTGTGAGAAATATGGTTGGGCACGTGTGGACCTCAATGTAGCCATGCTCATGTAGACTCTTTCAATTTCTTCCTTATTACATCCCCTTCGATTAAAACCTTCCTGGAGTAAAGAGAGTTCACGTTTATAATCTGAATCAAGACAACACAGTCTTGAGGTCCTCATTGCTTGTCCCTTTATAATATTAGGAAATAGTTTAGGATTATGCATGCTGTTACGATGTAAATATGCTGGTCTTTGGCATGCTTTTCGATATATCTGAGTGGAAAAATTATTAATACTTTTTGATACGGTTACATCCAAAAAATGTATGGACTTCTCAGAAGATTCCATGGTGAATTTGAGGAAAGACCCCAGGTGTTAAGTGTGTCAAAAAACTTATTCAAGGAGTCAATGTTCCCCCTCCATAGAAAAAACAAATCATCCACGAATCTTCTGTAGAACAAAATATGTTCATCAACTATAATGTGAGTTTTTTCAAATGCAACCATTACCAAATTAGCGTAGCTGTTGGCACAGCTAGTGCCCATAGCTACGCCCTGTGTCTGTCTATAACAAGTTTCATTAAACAGAAATACATTATTTTCTAATACTATTTCCAGTAAAAGACATAGCAAATCAACTTTATCAGTATTCAGATGTTCCACATTAAACATAAGTTCCCTAACAAGGAGTATACCTTCAGTGTTGGGGATGCATGTAAATAGGGACTTGACATCCATTGTTCCAAGCAATACCTTATTGAACCATCTAAATTCTCTACATATAAATATAAATCACGTAAAAAATGTTCGGTGTCCCGAAGTACATAAGTGAAAAGATTCAAGACATTTTTCAATTCTCCATCTAAAAATATCGATATTGGTTCAGTTAACCATCCTGACCCTGAGACAATAGGTCTCAGTTCAGGTTGTAACAAATTCTTATGTACTTTGGGTAGACCAGTTATAGTGGGGATCAAAGGAAAGTCTACCAAAAAATATTTATAAAGTTCTTCTGTAATCAGTCCCATGCATTTACATTCATTAAGTGTAGAGGCAATACAATGTTGTAATATGTATATCTGCTCCTTATTAACAACCTCATACGAGGAATCATCAAGCATTTCTAACATTTTCTTAACATAATATTCTGTATCCAGTACCACAACTGGTCCGCCCTTGTCTGCGGGCCTAATCACAATACTAGCATTCGTACTCAACTCATGTAAAGCAATTTTTTCAGGTTTGGTAAGATTACTATGTTGGAAATCATTGCAAGAGTCATATTATTATATATCGAATGTTCAACAGCCTTAATAAAAACTTCAACATTAGAGGGTAAACGGGGGGTAAAGGTACTTTTACAGCGATAGCTGTTGTAAGGTAGATCAGAATCAGATTTGTGTAACAGTTTGAGTGCCACATTACGTGTGAACATACGAAGAGAGATAAGAGCTTGGCTAACATCCATGTTGGATGTTGGCACAAAAGTCATACCTTTACTTAGTACGTTCTCCTCTGCTGAAAATAAATTGTGCTTGGAGATGTTTAGTACTAAGGATCTGGAATCCAAAATTTCTGTAAGGTGTGTTGCTGAAGCTGGATGGGTGGATCTTTCCTCTTGGCTCCCTTCGAATTGTCCAGCTCTATGGATCTTTTCCGCCCTGCTCGTATGGGGAAGGGAGCTTCTAAAAAATTATGTTCTTGGTCTTCCTTTCCCATTTGTATTTTGCGTCGCACTACGCTTGATAGAGAAGACCCATTACCTTTGAAACCATCGATGTTGGTATTGGATGCCTGGAAGTTAATTGATTCATTCGGCGTGGTATAAACCGAATGGACTTGTTCGGGTGATGTTATCTCTAGTTGCGCCATGGTGGGAATTGTCTCTTCAGACCTGGACAGACTGGAAGCAGTCCCTTCGGACCTTGCAACGTCATCACATAAGGTGTTCGACGGTTGTTCACCAATATTAGAAACAGAACCCTCGTTCGTAAAGGCGTCATCACGTTTCGAGTTACCATCAGGAATCTCTTTCCGTAAACTCTCTATTTTATTGTGAGTAACGGTGGTTCCTGTTTGTCGGTCTGGTAACATGGTCATCGATCAACCATCTCGTCCCAAGTGTGAGGAATGATTTCTCCTTGTAGAAAATGAATGTTCATTAAGTGATAGCCCATTCCTAGCATTACTGGCCAGCCTGGAATGTTGTGATGTATCATTTCTATTGTTATCATTATATTTTGGCCATACAAATACCTCTTGTCTAGAGAAATCACCAATATCCCAGTACAGTTTCTTCTTTTTCTGTTCAATCAAATTGTGCTCATATCTCATAAGTCTGTCAATTAATTCTTGCATAAATAAATCAGTCTGCTCACAACCACATAAATCATTGAGTTTCTGCTGAGAGGTTAAAATGTTAATGGATAAATCACGCTCTATTGGCTGAAAAATCTCAATGAGTAGCCTGATATATGAAAAACTTGCCTCTAAGTTAATCTTTTGCCATTCAAGGACTAGAGAGGGGTACATATTACCATAGGTAGGCATTGTCATTATTCTCAGACCCCTCGGAACGACTCTTTTACTAATACATGCGTCCATATGGAAGCGTTGTGCTTGAAGCCGCTTAAAGCGGTAAAAATCATTCTCAGTTTCTTTCTTTAGAAGTCTCACTGCTTGTTCATTGACTGGTGGCTGTACGTTATCAGCTACAACCAAGGAGGTATCCAAGTTCATAAGTGGATTAATATTATCATTAACAAAATTCTTCAACCTTCCGGACTGAAGACTGTCCATAGTCCCTGTCACGCTAGGACGATTATTGCATTCAAGACCTTCCATGACTCCCGTAAAAGATGTAGCAAAACTCCCGTAAGTAGAACCAAATCCCCGATGGTATATGCAGAAAACCAAAAAACAAACGGAAGGTAGAATGCACACACACTGTGTACACACAGAAAGCTGTAAATAACCCAACTTGAGGCGATATCGATAAAGGCAAAGAATTTATTTGAGGTGAGGGCTTTTGCGGTGTAATCCACACCGCTTCTTCAGACAAAGAAAAATACATCAGGCACAGTTTAAATAATACGGCAGTTACCAGTTACCGTCAATTAATTATCCAAACCCTAAACAGCTAAGCCAACTGGCAATTACCTAAAAGCTGAGGATGCATCTTAAAATGGCTAGAGACACTGAATCCTGTATTGTCTAGCTGTAAACTAGGATGCATATAATAAACCACTACCTCACTAAAATGATATGCATATTACAACATATCAAACAGTGAAAACATCTAAACTTATATTCCTATGTAACTAAAGTTGGTGAAATGAAATAAATATATATAGAACTATGTAAAACTACAAAACATATCATTGTACAAAATATAAACAAAATATAATATATAAAATATATACATGGTGAATGGTATTGCATCCTGAATCCTGTATTGTCTAGCTGTAAACTAGGATGCATATAATAAACCACTACCTCACTAAAATGATATGCATTTTACAACATATCAAACAGTAAAAACATCTAAACTTATATTCCCCAGTGTAAAACTAATATAAAGATATATTTATATATATACAGGGATATCTAAGACTAAGAGTATATGTGCAGGATATAAACCTGCTGGTGTTCATTTCAGTTTCCTAGCTAGCAAATGGGGTTTTATGGATACTTGTTCATTCATACCCCTACCCCTGTGGGCAGCCAATCTCAAGATCCAATCGAGCTCGGCTTCCTCAGTCTTGTTGACTATATTACCTAACCGTGGGTTTTCATACTCCACGTGTAGGACCTGAAACAAGAACTGGTGTTCAGGACCTTGTTGTAAAAGATGTTTAGCTACAGCACTATATTCCTGTTTATGTTTGTAACAGTAATAGTGGTCCCTAATTCTCTCACGTAGAGGTCTGTTGGTTTTGCCAACGTAGAAATGAAAACAAGTGACACATTGGGCCACATAGACTATATTTTTCGTACTGCAGTCACTGTTACATCTGATTGCCCAAAGACGTCCTGTGTCTGGATGCCTAAAGTAATGTGACTCATCTATGTGAGTACACTGTAAACAGCTGTTACATTTCTTTGTTGCTTCCAGACCTGTGTTGTTTAAAAACTTCTTGGGCATTGCTACGTTTGCATGACACAATATTTGTTTTAAACTCCTCATGTTTTTATATGCAAATTTTGGTCCATCACCTACGATGTTTCTGACTTTATCATCTGCTGTTAATATATTCCAATTATCATAAAAGGCTTGTTGTATCACATGCCTGTTAAGACTAAAAGGTAATATTATAGACAGTGTTGATTGTGTTCTATCTAATTTCAAACTTGGATGACTACTTGCATTTTCTTGTTGTGAGAAATATGGTTGGGCACGTGTGGACCTCAATGTAGCCATGCTCATGTAGACTCTTTCAATTTCTTCCTTATTACATCCCCTTCGATTAAAACCTTCCTGGAGTAAAGAGAGTTCACGTTTATAATCTGAATCAAGACAACACAGTCTTGAGGTCCTCATTGCTTGTCCCTTTATAATATTAGGAAATAGTTTAGGATTATGCATGCTGTTACGATGTAAATATGCTGGTCTATGGCATGCTTTTTGATATATCTGAGTGGAAAAATTATTAATACTTTTTGATACGGTTACATCCAAAAAATGTATGGACTTCTCAGAAGATTCCATGGTGAATTTGAGGAAAGACCCCAGGTGTTAAGTGTGTCAAAAAACTTATTCAAGGAGTGTTCCCCCTCCATAGAAAAAACAAATCATCCACGAATCTTCTGTAGAACAAAATATGTTCATCAACTATAATGTGAGTTTTTTCAAATGCAACCATTACCAAATTAGCGTAGCTGTTGGCACAGCTAGTGCCCATAGCTACCCTGTGTCTGTCTATAACAAGTTTCATTAAACAGAAATACATTATTTTCTAATACTATTTCCAGTAAAAGACATAGCAAATCAACTTTATCAGTATTCAGATGTTCCACATTAAACATAAGTTCCCTAACAAGGAGTATACCTTCAGTGTTGGGGATGCATGTAAATAGGGACTTGACATCCATTGTTACAAGCAATATCTTATCAGAACCGTCTAAATTCTCTACATATAAATATAAATCACGTAAAAAATGTTCGGTGTCCCGAAGTATATAAGTGAAAAGATTCAAGACATTTTTCAATTCTCCATCTAAAAATATCGATATTGGTTCAGTTAACCATCCTGACCCTGAGACAATAGGTCTCAGTTCAGGTTGTAACAAATTCTTATGTACTTTGGGTAGACCAGTTATAGTGGGGATCAAAGGAAAGTCTACCAAAAAATATTTATAAAGTTCTTCTGTAATCAGTCCCATGCATTTACATTCATTAAGTGTAGAGGCAATACAATGTTGTAATATGTATATCTCCTTATTAACAACCTCATACGAGGAATCATCAAGCATTTCTAACATTTTCTTAACATAATATTCTGTATCCAGTACCACAACTGGTCTGCCCTTGTCTGCGGGCCTAATCACAATACTAGCATTCGTACTCAACTCATGTAAAGCAATTTTTTCAGGTTTGGTAAGATTACTATGTTGGAAATCATTGCAAGAGTCATATTATTATATATCGAATGTTCAACAGCCTTAATAAAAACTTCAACATTAGAGGGTAAACGGGGGGTAAAGGTACTTTTACAGCGATAGCTGTTGTAAGGTAGATCAGAATCAGATTTGTGTAACAGTTTGAGTGCCACATTACGTGTGAACATACGAAGAGAGATAAGAGCTTGGCTAACATCCATGTTGGATGTTGGCACAAAAGTCATACCTTTACTTAGTACGTTCTCCTCTGCTAAAAATAAATTGTGCTTGGAGATGTTTAGTACTAATGATCTGGAATCCAAAATTTCTGTAAGGTGTGTTGCTGAAGCTGGATGGGTGGATCTTTCCTCTTGGCTCCCTTCGAATTGTCCAGCTCTATGGATCTTTTCCGCCCTGCTCGTATGGGGAAGGGAGCTTCTAAAAAATGATGTTCTTGGTCTTCCTTTCCCATTTGTATTTTGCGTCACACTACGCTTGATAGAGAAGACCCATTACCTTTGAAACCATCGATGTTGGTATTGGATGCCTGGAAGTTAATTGATTCATTCGGCGTGGTATAAACCGAATGGACTTGTTCGGGTGATGTTATCTCTAGTTGCGCCGTGGTGGGAATTGTCTCTTCAGACCTGGACAGACCGGAAGCAGTCCCTTCGGACCTTGCAACGTCATCGCATAAGGTGTTCGACGGTTGTTCACCAATATTAGAAACAGAACCCTCGTTCGTAAAGGCGTCATCACGTTTCGAGTTACCATCAGGAATCTCTTTCCGTAAACTCTCTATTTTATTGTGAGTAACGGTGGTTCCTGTTTGTCGGTCTGGTAACATGGTCATCGATCTACCATCTCATCCCAGGTATGAGGAACGATTTCTCCTTGTAAAAAATGAATGTTCATTAAGTGATAGCCCATTCCTAGCATTACTGGCCAGCCTGGAACATTGTGATGTATCATTTCTATTGTTATCATTATATTTTGGCCATACAAATACCTCTTGTCTAGAGAAATCACCAATATCCCTGTACAGTTTCTTCTTTTTCTGTTCAATCAAATTGTGCTCATATCTCATAAGTCTGTCAATTAATTCTTGCATAAATAAATCAGTCTGCTCATAACCACATAAATCATTGAGTTTCTGCTGAGAGGTTAAAATGTTAATGGATAAATCACGCTCTATTGGCTGAAAAATCTCAATGAGTAGCCTGATATATGAAAAACTTGCCTCTAAGTTAATCTTTTGCCATTCAAGGAGTAGAGAGGGGTACATATTACCATAGTTAGGCATTGTCATTATTCTCAGACCCCTCGGAACGACTCTTTTACTAATACATGCGTACATATGGAAGCGTTGTGCTTGAAGCCGCTTAAAGCGGTAAAAATCATTCTCAGTTTCTTTCTTTAGAAGTTTCACTGCTTGTTCATTGACTGGTGGCTGTACGTTATCAGCTACAGCCAAGGAAGTATCCAAGTTCATAAGTGGATTAATATTATCATTAACAAAATTCTTCAACCTTCCGGACTGAAGACTGTCCATAGTCCCTGTCACGCTAGGACGATTATTGCATTCAAGACCTTCCATGACTCCCGTAAAAGATGTAGCAAAACTCCCGTAAGTAGAACCAAATCCCCGATGGTATATGCAGAAAACCACAAAACAAACGGAAGGTAGAATGCACACACTGTGTATACACACAGAAAGCTGTAAATAACCCAACTTGAGGCTATATCGATAAAAGCAAAGAATTTATTTGAGGTGAGCGCTTTGTGTGTAACCCACCGCTTCTTCAGACAAAGAAAAATATATCAATCACAGTTTAAATAGTATGGCAGTTACCGTCAATTAATTATCCAAACCCTAAACAGCTAAGCCAACTGGCAATTACCTAAAAGCTGAGGATGCATCTTAAAATGGCTAGAGACACTGAATCCTGTATTGTCTAGCTGTAAACTAGGATGCATATAATAAACCACTACCTCACTAAAATGATATGCATATTACAACATGTCAAACAGTGAAAACATCTAAACTTATATTCCTATGTAACTAAAGTTGGTGAAATGAAATAAATATATATAGAACTATGTAAAAACTACAAAACATATCATTGTACAAAATATAAACAAAATATAATATATAAAATATATACATGGTGAATGGTATTGCATCCTGAATCCTGTATTGTCTAGCTGTAAACTAGGATGCATATAATAAACCACTACCTCACTAAAATGATATGCATTTTACAACATATCAAACAGTAAAAACATCTAAACTTATATTCCCCAATGTAAAACTAATATAAAGATATATTTATATATATACAGGGATATCTAAGACTAAGAGTATATGTGTAGGATATAAACCTGCTGGTGTTCATTTCAGTTTCCTAGCTAGCAAATGGGGTTTTATGGATACTTGTTCATTCATACCCCTAGCCCTGTGGGCAGCCAATCTCAAAATCCAATCAAGCTCGGCTTCCTCAGTCTTGTTGACTATATTATCTAACCGTGGGTTTACGAACGAGGGTTCTGTTTCTAATATTGGTGAACAACCGTCGAGTACCTTACGTGATGACTTTGCAAGGTCCGAAGGGACTGCTTCCAGTCTGTCCAGGTCTTAAGAGACAATTCCCACCACGGCGCAACTAGAGATAACATCACCCGAACAAGTCCATTCGGTTTATACCACGCCGAATGAATCAATTAACTTCCAGGCATCCAATACCAACATCGATGGTTTCAAAGGTAATGGGTCTTCTCTATCAAGCGTAGTGCGACGCAAAATACAAATGGGAAAGGAAGACCAAGAACATCATTTTTTAGAAGCTCCCTTCCCCATATGAGCAGGGCAGAAAAGATCCATAGAGCTGGACAATTCGAAGGGAGCCAAGAGGAAAGATCCACCCATCCAGCTTCAGCAACACACCTTACAGAAATTTTGGATTCCAGATCCTTAGTACTAAACATCTCCAAGCACAATTTATCTTCAGCAGAGGAGAACGTACTAAGTAAAGGTATGACTTTTGTGCCAACATCCAACATGGATGTTAGCCAAGCTCTTATCTCTCTTCATATGTTCACACGTAATGTGGCACTCAAACTGCTACACAAATCTGATTCTGATCTGCCTTACAACAGCTATCACTGTAAAAGTACCTTTACCCCCCATTTACCCTCTAATGTTGAAGTTTTTATTAAGGCTGTTGAACATTCGATATATAATAATATGACTCTTGCCAATGATTTCCAACATAGTAATCTTACCAAACCTGAAAAAATTGCTTTACATGAGTTGAGTACGAATGCTAGTATTGTGATTAGGCCCGCAGACAAGGGCGGACCAGTTGTGGTACTGGATACAAAATATTATGTTAAGAAAATGCTAGAAATGCTTGATGATTCCTCGTATGAGGTTGTTAATAAGGAGCAGATATACATATTACAACATCGTATTGCCTCTACACTTAATGAATGTAAATACATGGGACTGATTACAGAAGAACTTTATATTTTTTGGTAGACTTTCCTTTGATCCCCACTATAACTGGTCTACCCAAAGTACATAAGAATTTATTACAACCTGAACTGAGACCTATTGTCTCAGGGTCAGGATGGTTAACTGAACCAATATCAATATTTTTAGATGGAGAATTGAAAAATGTCTTGAATCTTTTCACTTATGTACTTCGGGACACCGAACATTTTTTACGTGATTTATATTTATATGTAGAGAATTTAGACGGTTCTGATAAGATATTGCTTGTAACAATGGATGTCAAGTCCCTATTTACATGCATCCCCAACACTGAAGGTATACTCCTTGTTAGGGAACTTATGTTTAATGTGGAACATCTGAATACTGATAAAGTTGATTTGCTATGTCTTTTACTGGAAATAGTATTATAGCAATAACCCACGCCTGGGTGTGGGTAATGCTGGATTTACCCACAGTTGGCATGGTTTGGTCCCGAGGGTGAAGCCCCAGGGACCAAACAAAGCCAACTGTGGGTAAATCCAGCATTACCCACACCCAGAAGTGGGTTATTGCTATTATACAATGATATTATTTAAGAAAAAAAATAATTACTTTTCTTAAATAATGGCATTGTATAATGCCTCTTTACTGCCCTTCCACAGCTGTCTGGTATTCTGTGGCAGTTCTGATGTACTGCGCATGCCTACGCAGTACATCAGAGCTGTGGGCAAAAGCACTGTTTCGCTATGTTAAATGGGTTTAACATAGCGAGACAGCTTTAAAATAAGCAACGGAGATCTCCGTTGCTTATTGTAAAGCTGTCTCGCTATGTTAAACCCATTTAACATAGTAAAAGCAATGGAGATCTTGCGATCTCCGTTGCTTTTTTTTTTTTAAAACTGTCTCGCTATGTTAAATGGGTTTAACATAGCAAGACAGCTTTAAAATAAGCAACGGATATCTCCATTGCTTATTTTAAAGCTGTCTCACTATGTTAAACCCATTTAATATAACGAGACAGCTTTTAAAAAAAAAAGCAACGAAGATCGCAAGATCTCCGTTGCTTTTTACACACTGTGTCGCTATGTTAAAGGAGTTTAACATAACGAGACAGCTTTAAAAAAAGCAACGGAGATCTCCGTTGCTTTTTTTAAACCTGTGTCACTATGTTAAACTCTTTTAACATAGCAAGACACTGTTTTATACTAACGGAAAAAATCTGGGCGACCGGACCTTTTTCTGTTAGTATATTGAGGGATTTACAACGCGCACGCTGGTTGGGCTGGCCAATCAGCGTGCACGTTTTAGGGGAGTAATTGTATAATAGAAAATTATGTATTTCTGTTTAATGAAACTTGTTATAGACAGACACAGGGCGTAGCTATGGGCACTAGCTGTGTCAACAGCTACGCTAATTTGGTAATGGTTGCATTTGAAAAAACTCACATTATAGTTGATGAACATATTTTGTTCTACAGAAGATTCGTGGATGATTTGTTTTTTCTATGGAGGGGGAACATTGACTCCTTGAATAAGTTTTTTGACACACTTAACACCTGGGGTCTTTCCTCAAATTCACCATGGAATCTTCTGAGAAGTCCATACATTTTTTGGATGTAACCGTATCAAAAAGTATTAATAATTTTTCCACTCAGATATATCGAAAAGCATGCCATAGACCAGCATATTTACATCGTAACAGCATGCATAATCCTAAACTATTTCCTAATATTATAAAGGGACAAGCAATGAAGACCTCAAGACTGTGTTGTCTTGATTCAGATTATAAACGTGAACTCTCTTTACTCCAGGAAGGTTTTAATCGAAGGGGATATAATAAGGAAGAAATTGAAAGAGTCTACATGAGCATGGATACATTGAGGTCCACACGTGCCCAACCATATTTCTCACAACAAGAAAATGCAAGTAGTCATCCAAGTTTGAAATTAGAACAAAACCAGTCCGTATGGAACAACCCGTATGTAACACCACAGTAATCCACACGAAAATATTCACTCCAAACTCACGATAATTCAGAAAAATAAATCCACCAGGTATAATTAAAATCCCAGAATGTATTTATTGAAGTACAGAGATACTGCAAATGTTAAGCGCTTTCACTAGACTGTGCTTAACATTTGCAGTATCTCTGTACTTCAATAAATACATTCTGGGATTTTAATTATACCTGGTGGATTTATTTTGCAGAATTATCGTGAGTTTGGAGTGAATATTTTCGTGTGGATTACTGTGGTGTTACATACAAGTTTGAAATTAGATAGAACACAATCAACAATGTCTATAATATTACCTTTTAATCTTAACAGGCATGTGATACAACAAGCCTTTTATGATAATTGGAATATATTAACAGCAGATGATAAAGTCAGAAACATCGTAGGTGATGGACCAAAATTTGTATATAAAAACATGAGGAGTTTAAAACAAATATTGTGTCATGCAAACGTAGCAATGCCCAAGAAGTTTTTAAACAACACAGGCCTGGAAGCAACAAAGAAATGTAACAGCTGTTTACAGTGTACTCACATAGATGAGTCACATTACTTTAGGCATCCAGACACAGGACGTCTTTGGGCAATCAGATGTAACAGTGACTGCAGTACAAAAAATATAGTCTATGTGGCCCATGGCGTCACTTGTTTTCATTTCTACGTTGGCAAAACCAACAGAACTCTACGTGAGAGAATTAGGGACCACTATTACTGTTACAAACGTAAACAGGAATATAGTGCTGTAGCTACACATCTTTTACAACAAGGTCCTGAACACCAGTTCTTGTTTCAGGTCCTACACGAGGAGTATGAAAACCCACGGTTAGGTAATATAGTCAACAAGACTGAGGAAGCCGAGCTCGATTGGATCTTGAGATTGGCTGCCCACAGGGGTAGGGGTATGAATGAACAAGTATCCATAAAACCCCATTTGCTAGCTAGGAAACTGAAATGAACACCAGCAGGTTTATATCCTACACATATACTCTTAGTCTTAGATATCCCTGTATATATATATATATATATATATATATATATATATATATATATATATGTATATAAATATATCTTTATATTAGTTTTACATTGGGGAATATAAGTTTAGATGTTTTTACTGTTTGATATGTTGTAAAATGCATATAATTTTAGTGAGGTAGTGGTTTATTATATGCATCCTAGTTTACAGCTAGACAATACAGGATTCAGGATGCAATTCCATTCACCATGTATATATTGTATATATTATATTTTGTTTATATTTTGTACAATGATATGTTTTGTAGTTTTTACATAGTTCTATATATATTTATTTCATTTCACCAACTTTAGTTACATGGAATATAAGTTTAGATGTTTTCACTGTTTGATATGTTGTAATATGCATATCATTTTAGTGAGGTAGTGGTTTATTATATGCATCCTAGTTTACAGCTAGACAATACAGGATTCAGTGTCTCTAGCCATTTTAAGATGCATCCTCAGCTTTTAGGTAATTGCCAGTTGGCTCAGCTGTTTAGGGTTTGGATAATTAATTGACGGTAACTGCCATACTATTTAAACTGTGACTGATATATTTTTCTTTGTCTGAAGAAGCGGTGTGGGTTACACCGCGAAAGCGCTCACCTCAAATAAATTCTTTGCCTTTATCGATATCGCCTCAAGTTGGGTTATTTACAGCTTTCTGTGTGTATACACAGTGTGTGCATTCTACCTTCCGTTTGTTTTTTTGGTTTTCTGCATATATATATATATATATATATATATATATATATATATATATATATATAACATACACCTTTCATTTGGTACATGCCGGTTTGTCCTATTTCAACACATTACTACCTTTTGTGTTTTATCCTGTCAGTGTTCACAACTGCCATTGGTACATCTCAGGTAGCTTAGTGGTATGTTATTGTGATGAATGTGTATATGGTTGCGTGTTCTAATCCTGGCAGTGATATCTTACCTCTCAGAGCAGGCACTGGTAGTGCAAATGTGATTAATGCACATTTCAGCGGTTGTGTGTTTCACATGTTTATTATTCTGTGGAGAACTACTTATATATGCAAGCTGTGTTTAAGGTATACTATGTAACATGCACACATATGTGAAGATTCCTGTCAGGGATACTCCCCATTATTTGGAACTACATCCCTGATTACATTATACAAAACCCCTCACTAACACTCCGGGGAATCCTTGCAGAGTGGGTGGTGAACAGTAGCTACACCCCAGGGATCCTGCAAGTGGCTCTGCTCCACAGAGTGACAGTTAGTTGATCGATGGGGTGGCAACAGCAGACACGTTTTTCCTATGCTTATGAGTGGGCTCGGCGGTTGGGCATGTACCTACCTATGTATCTATGAAACCTGTACATACAGTATGGACACATGCTGATAGTTTAATTTACTGTTCAGGTATTGACGTACCTTTTGCCAATGGCGGTTGTGAGTACAATAGTTGAGGGCTACCTATGTAGGATGCACACAGTAGGCCACCTATACATGACAAGTTACAGGTGGTCATGTGTGTGTGCCATCCATGTTTGCTGTGAGTGCAGGTGGAGAAGGGTGTCAGTCCATGAGTGCCTACACTGTCAGTGTGTGTGCTATACGTTCCCTCATTGCCAAGGCATAGGCATACTGGGCACTCCTCCGTCTGCCTACTGGGGCTAGCACAGGGTGTTCATGGTCTTAGTCCCCCTGTGCCTGTGGGTCCCTTGGCAATGGTGGTGGGCTGTGAGGGCCTTTACCATTCTATCCCTGCTGCAGCTGTTTCCACAAGATCATATCGTGTAGCATGGCACATACTATGAAGATGTGGGCACACATTCATGGAGAGTACTGCAAGGCTGCACCAGATATGTCCAAGCAATGGAACCATGATTTCAGCATCCCAAACACACACTCTATGATGATTCTGGTTTCTGCGCGTGCCTCATTATGGCGTTCTTGCGTGGCTGTGTGTGCATTTCTGATGGGAGTCATCATCTACAGTTCCAGTGCATAGCCAGCATCCCCAACCAGGTGGCCATATGGGATTTCCCCCCTGGTAAATACCTGATACAGCTGTGAGGCACGCCAGATGTGGGAGTTGTGATAGCTTCCAGGGCTGCCAGAACACACATCCATTATAATGCCCTGGGCATTGCACACGACCAGGCAGTTGATGGAGGGGAATCCCTTGTGGTTTATGTAGTGCCTACCCTGCTCACCAGGTGGTGACTTGATGTGTATGTGCGTGCAGTCTATTGCACCCAGTACCTCTGGGTAGTCTGCCACATGGTGGAAGAGACACATATTGCTGGCCAACTCCTCCTGTGTTCGGGGGAAGTATATGTGCTCATTGGCATGTGGTAACATGGTGTCCAGGAACTGGTGGAGTACCCTGGATGCTGACGCCTATGAGATCCCCATGATATCCCCAGTTGGCTTTTGGAAGGTACCTGTGGCTAGTATTCTCAAGCTTACACATACTTCTGGCTCTGAGGCATGGCCGGCACAGCTCAACAATTTGCTGTATGATGTCCCTGTCCACCCTGTAACGCTCTACTATCTCCAGATCATGTAGCCCCTAGTAGGTTACCCTGGGTCTGAACACTCGACTCCTCCTCTGGTGCCTGAGATGGTTGTCAGCATCATCCTCCACACCACCATCAGTCTAAAATACATGCTGGTGAATCAAAGCTATGGCAGCCCCTAACATATACATATTAAAAGTTCCCTGTCTGTATACACCAATGGTGCAGAGTGTCTGGGAATACACAGGTGCGTGTGTGGGGCTTTCACACCTTACACTAATGTGCAATGGATGATGCTGCTGTAATTGGGTGTGTTTGTGCTACTCCAGCTGCAGGGTATCTTAATTATTGGTTTTACAGCAGGTACTGCTATTGTGGGGCCTTTGGTGTTGACTTACGCTTGTCTGCCATGATTCATCTGTTGCCCTTTACTTCTATTTTCAACCTGATTCACCTCCCATTGCAGGCATGGATCCAGCTGCTGCATTTCTTGTTTTGTGCTTCCACAACCCAGGATTGTGTTGGGAAATGTGTTATGTAGCTCATCTACTGCAAGTTTGCTTTGTTCTGTGGTGACAGTTCTCTTTTCTTTGCTGTACGGCACCTCCCCTTTCCTGTTCTGCAGGTAGCTGCTAGCAACCTTATTATCTGTTGTCTATGGCCCACTGTGAGTTTCTAGGTGTTAATTACTTATTTGTACTCCAATTACCATGCTGCAGCATTTCCTTATTGTCTTCCCGTATCCTTCCTGTTTCAGCTGTGGTGCATGCCGCGCACAACCGTTTATCGGGTTTTGTGCGCGTTTTCATCCACGTTCACATGACATTTTGGTTACCTTGTGTGCTGTCAGCTAAGCAAAGCTATGGCTACTTCCAATCCCCTATCCTGCGGCTTTGCTTAGCAACACGCAACACAGATTACCAATGATCCAATGTGCTTACAGCTACGGTGGCGCACCCCTCGCTTGATGTCATGTTTACCTCCAGGCAACTCCTCTGTGTTGTACCGCTATGCCATGTGGTACATCCTTACGCTGGTGGGGCATTTGCCATTCAGTATTACTTGACTCATTTGCATGGCATTGACTGCTAATTCCTAGTTACCACACGGAACACTGTCACAGACCCTTAGCAAACCTTGCGCCATGGTTGTGGTGTAGCATGCGTGCCATTGCCTATTATGGGGATATCATGAATTGCGTTACATTACAGTTTTATGACATCTAAATATATTTTCCTTGTGATCCCGTTTGCACACCGATGCACTGCCATTTTACTTTGCGTTGGTGTGGCCATTACATTAAATGTTATTTTTTTATATGTTGTGCATGTTGTTTTATGCCATTGGCTGTATATTTAGCCAGTGGCATATATTAACAGTATAATACGTAAGTTTGGCCCACTTTCATGGCTCTGATTTTATATTTGACAAAATGTAAACCATTTTTTTGGTTTACATTTCTACATGCTTACGCTACGCCTGCACAACTTCATGAATCACTATATACCTTCATTTGCATGCTACACTGCTGCACATGGGGTAATTAGCATACATGTGCCTGGAGCTGCGCAGCTCTGGCATACGCTGGTAGTGTACGTGGAAACAGCTCTTACCTGACTCGCTCGGTGGCCATATTTGGCTCTAGATTGCCAACGCTACTCCGGTGCATGGCGCAAGCTTCATGAATCCCAGGGCTTATATACTTATACCATTATCTCCTCCCTCCCTCCTCTCCCTCTCTTCTCCCTTATCTCAATCTTTCTCTCTATCCCTCTCTCTTTCCTCTACACACACACACACACACACACACACACACACACACACACACACACACACACACACATATATATATATATTTATCTATATACCTATCTCTCTCTCTCTCTCTCTCTATATATATATATATATATATATATATATATAGTTATATATAGTTATATATATATATGTATATATATATATATATATATATATATATATATATCCTCTATATATATATATATATATATATATATATATATAGCTATATATTTGAGGAAGAAAATTATCAACATAGCTAGAACTTCACTAGTAGACAGCCATTGGTCATCCTATACCTCTGCACCTACATGCAGTATGACCATGGTTACCCAGGACGAGCTGTCTGGATCCCTTACAGTACACAATAATTCCACTGTCTCACTGAATGATGGTTGGCCAACAGGACTACCAGCAGTAGCCCTCTATTCTCATGCTATAGCAATGGCTTTTTTCTAGGCTTTGATGATCAAGTCACTGTCATGATGTCATATGTGTTTGTACTCATGGTCACAGCCACTCACAGCATTGTTTCATAGACCACCTACCACCAGATATGGTCATAGAGGGGCTTGTCAGCTAAGACATTTTGTAAGAGACATGATCCATTTTGACAAAAGGCCTGCTCCTGCACCATTACCTACTTCTCAGTATCTGAAACTGTAGCTTTACATGGTCCTGATTTTTAGGGAGCCATATTTCTGTATGGCAGTCAAACCCCCCCCCCACAAATGTATTTATTTATTTTACATTTGTTGACCCGGCTAGTCTAACTGGATATATGTCCATTTTCAGTAGAGGCACTGGGAGAAAAGCTCTACATAAAAACAAAGCGGAATATTGCAACTACAGATATAGTTCACTTATCAGACAAAACAGCTGTTTACATGGTAACATAGTAATGATAGATAGCAAACCAATTTTTTTTTTAGACCAAACAATAATAGAAGAAAAAAGTATTTAGAAGGGTGTGAGACATTTCAAAATCAAAGTTGTATATACATCACAGAAGAACAGATAATTATTTTCAAGGCCGGGACACATTGTTTAAAAAGCAGTGATTCATCTATAAGGCAGTGAGACATTCATAAAGTCCGTGCTAGATACGATCATCCTAACCCATAATAGTATCTGAGAAGAATGGGTTTTATACAGTCACAAGTTAGCTAACTGATCAGATTAACAGAGGGGTATAAGGTAATTGTCTTAAAAATAGCAATGAAGTGAGTAGTATTAAGTGGGAGAACCTAGGATAACAGGAAGAGGAATCTTAATCTGGATTGGTATAAGGACATATCCAGTGGGTTGTAAGGTATAGCTTGAGTTTCTTTTTGAATAGTGGAGTTGAAGAAAGAGATGTGAGTTCACCAGGAAGTAGGTTCCAGATTTTTCCCACAGTGTTAGAGAAAAGTGAATCCCCTGCTTTATTGTTCATTTTTTGTCTAGAGACCAGTAGTTTATTTGCTGATCGTAGGTTTGTAAGATTTTTATATGGCGTGATTAGACTCATGAGTATTGATGTATTGCTTGGATGATAAAGGGTCTTATGGGCAATAATAAGTTGGTGGAATTGAATTTGACTATGCAGCTCCAGCCAACCCAGTTGTTTCAGATTTTGGCAGTGGTGGGTTCTAAAAGAGGAGTTGCAAATCTGGCAATGTTATTGTAGGAGATTGCCAACTTGTTGAGGTTGCTTTTTGATAGATTAGTGTATATAGAAGAGGCATAGAGTAGAGTTGAGATAAGGAGGGTGTGGGCAATAGTAGTTCTAGCTATGGGAGTAAGGAAGGGTTTAATCTTATAGAGGGAGCCTAGTTTTCTGTTAACTGATTTTATTGTGGTGTTGATACGAGTATCATAGTTAAGGTTGTGGTCTATTGTTACTACTAAGAGTTTGGTGCTAGTGTCAGGAGATATGATCATGCCATTATTAGATTTGCTAGTGAAGTCAGTTGGGGTGTACTTTTGTGTGGGAGTAAAGAGCAATAATTTAGTCTTTTTGGTGTTAAGGAGGAGACAGCTTTGTAAGATCCATTTTTTCTACTAATTCAAAGACATTTTGGATGAGGGACTGTAATTCAGGTGGACCAATAGCAGAGCATATTAATGTGGAGTCGTCTGCATATTGCATGCATGTAGCTTGAGAGATGTTTACATTTAGATCATTAATAAAAATTGAGAATAGAAGAGGGCCCAATATAAAGCCTTGGGGTACACCAAGGGTGACCGGAAGGTGGTTAGATAGACTATTATCCCAAAGCACTGCCTGTTGCCTGTTATCTAAGTAGGACTTGAACCCCAGTAGTGTCTGTGTATCAAGTGAGAGGGACTTAAGTATATTCAACAGTAGCTGATGGTTGACCATGTCAAATGCTTTTGATAGATCAATAAAGATTGCAAAGGAAGGAGTGTTAACTTTACGGTTTTTGTTAATGTGGTCAGAAAATGATAGGAGTGCAGTGGTGGTGCTGTGGAAAGGTCTAAAGCCATGCTGAGAGTTAGCTAATAGGCTATTTTGGAGAAGGTGGTCTAACAGTTGACGGTGGATGCATTTTTCCATAATTTTAGCTAAGGGAGAGAGTAGGGCAATTGGATGAACGTTAGAGAGTTCTATTGAATTACCACCTTTGTGTAGGGGGATTATATGGGAGATTTTCCAAATGGATGGGATGGTACCTTCTGTTATGGTTCGAATTTATTAGGATAGAAATAGGATAGGTTATAACTTTTGCTGCTCTTTGCAGATAATTGGCTGGTAATAGGTCAGCAGAGGGGGTAGATGGTTTGAGTTTTTGAAAAAGGGTACAGATGAGGGGTGTAGGAATAGGTTGTAGTTGAAATGAAGTAGGTAAGTTAGTTGAGGAGGAAGGCAGATTGGAGGATACAGGAGGTAATGAGTTAGCAAGTGACTGGATAGCTTCATTAAAGAAGGTATTAAAGGCATCAACAATTTGTTTGGGAGTCTCATGGGCTATTCCTGATGGGGTTGGTGTCTTTGAGTGGCCTGGATGTAGGAGTCTATTGATATCTGTCCAGAATTTTTGCGGTTTATGTTGGTTAGTTTGTTGAAGTTGAAAGTAGAAGTTTCTTTAATCTAATAGTATTGATGTTTTAGTAGTATTTCTAAGCTGTTTAAATATATGTATCAAAAAAAGAATCAGTGAATGGCAAGAAAATAAATATGCATTTATGCAGGCATTATTAAAAAAAAATACCTAAATGATGTTTATGAATGGACATGTGTAATACATAAATGTAAGCCCCCATCAAAAAATGCAATGACAAACCTGACTGTTTATCCCTGCAATAGATAGCCCCCGGGATTCATGAAGCTCAGCGCAAGGCCGGCGTAAGGCTTGCACTGGCCATGTGGCATGAAGATGGTGCAGTAGCACCAAATGCATATTAATGAAGGTGCGCTGCCGCCTCAGCCATGTGCATAGGAAAGGAGCGCGAGTGCATAGGGCGTGTCGAAGTGCCGCACCGAAGTGTGGAAATGTCAGCTGACGATGTGCAACCTAAAATGTTTGCATATAACAATTTGCAAGCAATAGTAATTACATCTGTCAGTGTCTGTGGATATTGAAACGTATGCAAAGCATGCAAGACAGTTCCTGCGAACACAAAATGAAGAAGCAAACACAAATGCACGATAGGGAATAACGGGTCCCTATCCCTCAAACAAATGACATTGAAAACCATGTGCCCGTAGTCCAACGCAGTGTAGATAGTTATACCAAGTGGAAGTGAAACGCATCATATGTTAGCACGCCGCCAATAGGTACGTCCAGCCCAATGGTCAGGGTCACCAGCTGACCCATATTGTGAGAGAGAGTACACAGCTGGACAGATGTGTCCATAACAAAAAACACGATAAATGTAAATATCTAGCGACCGTATGATCGAATTCTATCCCACAACGCATGTAATAGTCACATACAATAGGTATGTCCGTATTTAACATACCATATGTGACAGGAAATAGAATAAGCATGTAAACGAAACAGGAGCTTTTTGTGTTTGCTATCTATCATTACTAGTAAGGCAACATGTAGGCTGAAAGGAACAGTATTATCCGTAGCGTTGACTGTGGGTACGTGTTGTCCAGTACAATCGGATATGTGTGCAGAATATATCCCATTCTGGACATAGGAAAAGGTGGCATCCTACCAATGATTAGAACAGTCGGCCAAAATCCGGACATCTGCAGTCCAAGCTGAACTTGTCAGGATGTGCCACAGTTGAATGGGTATTACCCGGATATACCAACCATGTCATGAAAGTTAAGTATGGACGTGTACCTATGTGCATGAGGTATAGCATGTGGAAGGTCAAACATGGCAGGGTAGTCCACACAACCATACAGGTACCTGACATATGTAGAGTATGCAATGTGTTACCTTGACAATGTCATGGGCCATCAACCAAAGCAGTGATGGATGGAGTATCAGGAATATGTGTGTGCAGGGGGATGGGTAATGGCATAATCCTCAAAGGCGAGATTGTGTCGTATGCAGAACAGGTGAACTTGAGGTGTATGATGGAGCAGCGGATGAAGCAGAAAGAAACACAAAAATATGTATGCACATCTGGAATACAACCAGACAGGCCAGACTGTAGAACACAATCACACAAACATATGAATATTACAATGTGCGATACAAATGTACAGAAATGTCACTGGCACATACCCACAGATTGGTCCTGATGGAACTGGCCATATCAAATGCAACACACATGGATGCATAATGGACTACCCAGCATCCCCTCCACAGCACACAACCCACTCCCATACTTGAACGTCCACCAAATCCAGCCATACTTGGCCTACAAGTTTGGGGCAGCCACATCTACACATAGTGACCACTACACATATGTAGTAGGTAGTGTCACCCTAGGCAGTTTCAGGATTGCAAGCTATGTATCCCTTGCATGGAAAACCCCCCCAGCACATTTTCATAACGCCAGAAGAATGTTCGGTATCGGTCTTGTTATTATTGGTCTTGTTAGATTTTTGGATATCCCTCATGGGATAAGTAACCTATGTAAACAATAGAATGGGTAACAAGACACAATGTCCAGTCCTGTAGACATCTGGACACAAGTTGGAATGTGCAGTAGTGGTGCACGCGACTGTCCAGCTCTAGATGGTCATGCAGAACCTACTATCCAGGATCAAACACCTGCCTGTGACGCACGTGTCCCGAGACGAATAAGCGGGAGTATATATTGCACACATTCGCATAGTAGCACATGGTATAAGGGTGATGAAGGCACTGACATAAACAGGATACACCGTGATCCACTGTGTGATGGTCAATTACTGTGTGTGTAGGTGTGACCTGACCAACAATGATACAATGCCAATTGTCCTGTGATTGTAGGAAATAACTATGTACCATACTGCATGTAACAGTTGCCTAAAGCGGTCACGTCAGGATAGAATAAACGTAATTCGTAAAAGCAACAGGCAAACAACAAAAGTGCTAAAGGTATAGGCTCACAGCTAGGAAACTAATGAATGTTCTAAACCTGCACTGACCGTGGCTATGTGTTGGCCTAAACAATCTGGTGTCCCCAGTAGGGTTACCACCTGTCCGACTTTGCGAGTGACAGTCCCTCTTTGGGCAGTTGTGTCCTGACAAAAAATATTAAAAATGGCAAATGTCCTGAGATGGTAGGACATAATTATGTCCCATATGTTCATAGGTTCATAGGTTCATAGGTTCATACTAGGCTATCTGCCCAAGGGCATTTATAAGCCTAGCCCATAGTTATGTGGCTTTCGCCACCCCTTTAGTTTGAATAAAACTATGCCTATTATTTTGCTGTGCCTCTGTCAAGCAGTGACACTGAAGTAATCCCTGGGGTATATCTGCGATCTCCCATCCATTGGTCAAGATTCCTCTTGAACAAGGCCAGCGCGGTGCTCTGCCTCACATGTACCGGGATTTTGTTCCACAGCATAGGGAGTCTCTGGGTGATGAATCTGTCCCTCCAGCACGTTCTATTAATAAGCGTGTCAAGGTTTAAGTCTCCCGCCCTTGTGGTTCTGAGGGATCTAGATTTTTTGAGGTGAAGCATATTCATCAAATCTGGGTTTGACATGGCCTTATATGTCCGGCACAGGTCACCTCTGAGCAAGCGGTATGAGACTGAATAGAGCTGGAGTTCTTTCAGTCGGGCAGCATAAGACATATTTTTGAGACCCTTTATCCTTTTGGTGAGGAACTTTTGGGGCCTTTCCAGCTGCTGCAGGTGTCGGGTCAGATACATTCCGAATGGGGCATTGTACTCAATCATAGGTCTAATGAGTGATGAGTACAGGGGACGATGACCTCCCTTGATCTAGATGTGAATCCCTTCATGATCAGGTGGGCAATGTAGAAGGTTTTCCTAACTACTTTAGCAACATGAGTGTCAAAGCGAAGGCTACTGTCAACCTGGGTCCCCAGATCCCTGATGACTTCTTCTGTGCTCAGTGGATTGCCACCTATATGGTAGCTAGGGGTAACCTTGTTTTTCGAAGGGTATGACTATGCATTTCTTGGCGTTTAACTTTAGGCCATGGCTCTGGCACCAGTTATCCATTTCTGTGAGGCCCTTCTGAAGGATATCTGTGTCAGATGTGTTTTCGACTATGGCCCAGTTTGCAGTCATCTGCAAACTTTGTCAGCCATAACCCTCCTGTGTTTGCTTGTACTTCAGAAAAGTAGATGCCGAACAAGAGTGGACCCAGGACTGAGCCCTGTGGGACACCACTTGTGACAGGCTTTGAGTCTGACATGGCTCCAGCAACTCTGACCCTGTGGGTTCTGTCACTTAGCCAGTTTGCAACCCATCTTGTGATGCATGGGTTTACATTCAAGCTGATGAGTTTTTCGATGATACCTGAGTGGGGTATTGTGTCGAAGGCCTTTGCCAAGTCGAGGTAGGCTGTATGGACTGCCTTTCCCTCATCAATGGCCTTGGTGACTGTCTCGAAAAAGTCAACCAAGTTTAAAAGGCATGATCTGCCTTTGACAAAGCCAAACTGGGTTGGATCCAAAGTCTGCAAGTTCCCTATGTCTTTATTTATGAGTTCCATTATGATCCTCTCCATGGCTTTGCAGATAAGGCTTGTCAAGCTAATGGGATGGTAATTTCCAGGGTCGGTGGAGGCACAGCCCTTGTGAAGTGGGACCACAGTCGCCGTGCACCACTCCTTGGGTACATATCCTGAGGTGAGGCTAAGATTAAACAGCTGTCCTAACTGTGGGTTTAATTCCTCATTGAGTTCGTGGAGCACAGCCGGGACACCATCCGGTCCCATGGATGCTGTGTTTTTGCCTTGGAGAGCAGTTCTCACCTGGGCGTTGGAGATGTTTGGGGGCTACAATCCTCTGGTATAGATATCTCTCCTTTTGGGGGAGGGGGAGTTTGCACTGAACCTGTCAGCCAGTATGTTGGCAATGTGTGTAGGTTCAGTAATCTTCACATCATTTTGAACTAATTCTGAGCATATCTGGGAGTTTCCTCCTAGGTTTCTAACATAGCTAAAGAAGGCCTTATGATTGTCTTTTGAGTCCTTGGCGA